>NC_134473.1:5062663-5189361 GCF_964194025.1 Convolutriloba macropyga | reverse complement strand
GCGGGCAAAATTGACCTCTGATCAGAACGACTGAGACCAAAGTGTTTTCTGATTAGACTATCGTGCGCTCGAAACTCTGTGTACGCTTGAAATGCGCTCAAAAATCTCCTTGATCAGTCTGTCGTCCATTCGAAAGTCAGCCCTGATCAGGCCAATGTGAGCTCAAATCCGCCTCTGATCGGACTCAAGTGTGTTGCAATCGCCTCTCATCATACTCAAGTGCGCTTAAAATTGCCTCTAATCGGACTCAAGTGCGCTCGAATTAGTCTGTTCGCAGAATGGTTTTGACATGAAAAATCTCTTAATACCACTATAATATATTTATTTCAGAAAAACAAATGTTTTCAGTAATGTATTGAATTGAGGAAAAGCCAATCCCAAACGTATTGCTAATGTAAACAAAACCCAAGTGTTAAAGAAAATAATTTATTTAGTATATCAATAGTAAATATCTCTGACTCAATTCTGAAAGCAATAAATGCTTAAATAATGCACAAAAAACCGAAAGTAAACTTTGCTCGAAATAGTTTCTGATCAGACTAAGGTGCATTTCAATCCGCCTCTGATCAGACAATTTACAGATCAATATTGATGCTAAAATGTGCTCGCAGGTTTACCCAGACCAATTAATTAGGGCGTACAGTCCGCAGGTGTGCGCTAGATGATAGTATGATCAGAGGTCTAGTCGGTCAAACCCCTCGGCTTGGGAAATCTCTCCGCACTTGACAAGTTTAAATATAAGTATAAAAAGGCCTCAGGTAGCCGTTGTACTGGTATCAAAACCGATCCGGAAGAACTGAAAAATTATCAGAAAATATTCACAAAAACTGTCAAAAAAGCGCCAGAAAAAATTAAAAAACAATTAAAAATCATATATTTAAAACCGTCAGTTTTGTCTAGCAATCATTTTCTTAAATTTGATTAAAAAATAGTTCGGGTAGACGTGAATAGTCACCGAACTAATACATCAATCGCCATAGGAGTTAGCGGACTAGATCCGTGACAGGTAATCCGTACATTCTAACATTTTTCTGACACATATACTTTTATTTTGATAAGGGCTTGCAAAATGGTGCCCGTGAGCGATATGAAATTTGTCCAAGATCCTGTGCCAATATGTGTTTTAACTTAGATGTTTTTCTGTGATTTAGATGTTGTTTGTTCAATATAATTTTACCTCCCCCCCCCCCCCCCCCCCCGAAACCCATGCCTGAAATCCCGGTTCCCAATTCTGCGACCGGTCTTCTTTGATAATTGTATGTTTTCTTTGGCTGTTATGGCCAGTTTTGCTGTTTCGAACCATTTTTCCCACACTATGTTTGGTTGTGGCCCGTTATCCCAATATAAGGTAACCCCGATTGGGGATTTAGCTATTGCTGACTGCGCCATGTCAAGATGAATAAAATAGCAGTTCCAAACTTTCACAATTCAACTGTTTTGTTTACGAGATTAGGCAAAAAGCGGTGAATAAGTTTACGGCTTTAGAGAGATAGAAGCGAGACCAGACAGTACCTGTCATCGCTATGAACAGATGTTAAGAATTTACAGAGGTGTTACAACAAGTGATAGAAAGTTTACTGCGTACAACATGAATGAACTAAGAAAGAATTTAAGACTGAATTTGTTAAGTTACTACATGAGCAGATGAACCGAATGGGTTGATAGTATAATAGTATATGGAGATTAGCAGTGTTTATAATAGAACTTGAGTCTTTGTTTCCCTGTCGGGTACTTCCGTACCACACTCCCCTCCTTTCAAATTTTTCGACACTTAGTTGTCGAAAATTGTGTTGAGCTGGTCAATGTCCTCTGGATCTAATGACGAGATGGGACTTTGTTCTTGTGCTATGCGATGTGGCATCTCCGATGGGGCTGTGCTGTAACTTGAGTGTGGGCTGTCGACTTGTTCTGTGATTATGCATCTCTCGTCGTCTGATAGTGAGTGTTCTATGGAGATGTTTATCTCGTTTTCGCCTATTCTTGTTGAATCGTTTGGCGGGCGTTCCTGGTGCACGTTGCTGTCAATGAGGGCTGGCTCTTCTGGCATGACGTTGTGGTCACTGTCAGATTCGATTAGGATGGTGACCGGTATGTTGCTAGTTGTGGTGGGGCTGATCTGTGTGTTGATGGTTGTGTGATGTTGTTGGATGGCCCGAGCGGGCTCAGTGAGTGTAATGGGTCTTGGTTGTGCTGGATGTTGTGCGTCTTGCTTGGGTCCGATACTGTTCCCTTGTGCTTGATCTTTATCTATGGGGAGCTTTTGGACTATTCTTTCAACCGATCCACGGCCTTTGTTTTTCGTGCCCATTAAATCTTTCGGTGAACTTGATGTGACAATAGTTATGGGGCTTTGTTGGGGTGAGTTTCGTTATTTTTCCATTTGTCCAATTCTGTACTGAAAATGGGGTAGTGTCCTCTTTGTCGCCGTTTGGCTTGCTCCAGTTTGCAGCCTGTTTGGACTTAGTTTCAAATTGTGAGATGTTAGTGCGCCTAGTCGGTTGTTTTGTTTTCCTTTTGGGGCATCCTGCTTTCCTTTACGTTGTTTCTGTGTTTGTTTCGTTGTACTGTCTCTTTTGACCGTCTTGTTCTCTCGTTGTTGTACTTGTTTGCTTGTGCCCAGTTGGGATTCATCTTTTTGTTCTCTTGTTTGTTCCTCTGCCGGTTTCTCTTTTTTTTTCTTTTCATCTAAATAGAATTTTTTGATTTTCTCTCTATTTCTTTTATATTCCCCAACGGTCTTGCATGCTACGAAATCGATTAGTCTAGGTTTATCTGGGATTGTTTCAGTGGCTATGGTTTTGTCACTTTTTCTGATTACTGTGTTTTTTCTCTTAGGTGTGTCAATGGTTATTGTGTGTGGTGTGTAATGTGTGATTGTTCCGTCCAGGATTATGTTCCACATTGGTTTTAGTGTGCATCGCGATTCTTTTACTATGCGCATTACGGTTTTTCGTGCTACTTGGTTTTTTGATCTTACTATTACCGACGTTTGATCACCGAATGTGACGCTTAACTTATCAGGAATGGTTTTTATTGGGAAAATTTACTTACGTTTCTGTGCGCGTTTTGTAGATAAGGGTTCTTCATCTGAATCTGATTCGGCGCTTGGGGTCTGATATTGTATGTCCAGTTGGGGCTCAGAGTCTGAAGCTTGGTGCCAGATTGCAGCTTCGCTCAGCATGGCTTGCATCATTTTCTTCTTGTCTAAATGGAAATTTCTTATCTTTTTATATGAAAGATTTTTGTGATTGGGGTTTTTTAGTATGTTTGTTAGTTGTGTGTTCGCAGTTCTGCCAAAGTGTGCTTCGAATGGAGTGATGCGTGTGGTTGTGTTTGGAATTAGTCTAATGTTTTCTATTAAATGTGTAATATTATCTGCTAGTGTTTCCTTGTCCCATTTGGGATCTACGTTTATAACTTAAAGTCGCCTTTTTAATGTTCTTTATCATTCATTCTACAGGTCCTGTTCCGCTGTGATCTCCTGCTGGGGCTAGGATTGATTTAATGTTATTGTCCTTGCAGAAGATTTCAAAGTTTTTTGGTTTGAATGCCTGTGCTTGGTCGCACCTTAATGTTCGTGGTATGCCGTGAAATGTCATGTAGCTTTTAAGTTAATCTATGGCTGTTTCTGTGTCACAGTTGTGGTATGCGTTTGCGTGAGGGTATCTAGAAAATCTATCAACTGAGACTAGTATATATGTGTCTCTATTGTTTTCTTGAACGGGGGCCTGTGAAGTCAATTTGTACTTCTTCGTTAGGTTCTTGTAGATTGTGTAGGTGTGTGTGTGTTTATTTTTTGGAATTATTGATTTTAATTTCTTACCTATGAGTGTGCAAGGTTTGCACCTTTGTGCCATTAGGACGATTTCCCTGTGTAAGCGAGGGAACCAAATAAGTTGCGCCATGTACATCATGCCGGCCTGTCCCGTATGGGTTTTGTGTATTGAGTGAAGTGTAATATCGCGTAAATTTGGGGAATATAAAGTTTGCCGTCATATAGAATGCAACCGTTGTCGTTTACGGATAAACTTTTTTCAGTGAGTGAGAGTAACGCGAGTAATGTTTGAGAGCTAGCCAGTCCTGGTTTTGTATCATTTTCCGAATTTTGTTACTTTGATTATCAAGTTTGATGGCCCCCGATATAAAATTTTCGTTAAGGACTTTATGTAAGTTTTGTAGTGGTATGGGGGTGTCCGCTTGGGTGTTTTCAAATGGGTTTTTTACCCGGTTGTGATCGAGTGGGGTAGTGCCTTTTCCTAAGTTGGATGGGTTGTCAGTTTGCGTGGCGATATTATTGGATTTAGAACAGTTTAATTGCGGGGGTTGGTTGCTTACATTGGGGTTTTCTTGTAGTGGGGTGTTCATCTTTTTAGTAGGGGACGTTTATGTATTATGTTGTCGAAAGTGTTTAAGTTTGGGTTGTTACGGGTACAGACAAGAACTTTAGATTTCATGGAATGAGATTGTGATTTTGAAATAGAATTTGGATATTGTAAAGAAGAAATATGTAAAGAAGAATTTGAGTAAATGCACGAGTGCGACTGATTTGGACAAAGAAATTGGCAAAAAGCGTGTTTGCTTTATTTGCTTAGTTTTCTAGCGTGTCTTTCGTCATAATTTGCGTGCTTTGTTTTTAGCGCGTTCTGATTGGCTGAAATTCTCTGTGCATTGTTTAGTATGTGTTTGAATGTGTTTAATAAGTTTACTACAAAATTTTTATTGCTCTCGAGCGGTTGTGGTGCTGGGGAAATGGGGTATCGGCTGAAGTAATCTGCGAATCCCATGTTTTTACCCGGTACGTGCTGTACTGTGAAGTGGAAAGGTAATAATCTCTCTACCCAACGGGTCAGGCGGCTTTGATATGTTTTGTTTCCCCTGTTGTTTTTTAGGGCTGATAAGAGTGCTTGATGGTCAGTTTGTAGTTCAAATTTGGAGCCCGTACAGATAGTAATTTAAAGTTTTCTAGTGACCATACGACTGCGAGGAGTTCTAACTCGTTAGTGCTATATTTTTGTTCGTTATAGTTTAGGAAGCGACTATCATATGCTATAGGGTACCAATAGTTTTCTAGATATTGTTCTGGGCAAGCCCCGAGGCCGCTTTTGCTTGCATCGCATGTGACCCGTGTGGGTTTTGTTGTGTCAAAGTGTTTGTTTTCTATTATTTGTGTTATTGTTTTCTTATTTTGATTGAATGCTACGTCGTGTTCGCTTGACCATTTTAGTTTGGAGCCTTTTATACAGTTTTTTGTTGATAGTAGGGGTCTCAAAGGTGCTGTTAATTCTGACAGGTTAGGGATTAATTTTATCAGGTGGTGTATGCTACCCATGAATGATCTAAGTTGTTTAAGTGTGTGTGGTTGTTCCATTTCTGAAATGGATTTTGTTTTCTTTTCTGTTGGTATTATCCCGTTTGGGCTAATTTTGTAACCGAGCCATATGATTTCCGTTTAGGCGAAATCGCACTTGTGGAGGCTTATGGCTAGGTTTTCTTTATCTAGTCTTGATAATACTTTCACTATCTTTTTTTCGTGGTTATCTAAGGATCCTCTAGTTATGATTATTATATCGTCGAGAAATGCGTGTGCGGAAGTTATGTTGTTTAATGTATAGTCAATCGCTTTTTGGAATGTGGCGGGCATATCAGTAAGTCAATAGGATCCATTTATGAATCTATATGTTGCTGTGGCGTTTGCGCCCAGGATATTGAAGTTACAGTGTTTTTGTGTATCTCTATGAAGTGGAATTTGGCTGTATGCGTATTTTAGATCAATTTTTGAGAAGTATATGTCTCCTGGATTATTTTTTAATTCGCTAATCTTTTTGGATATCGTGGTCTATGCTTTGCATTTGGTATTTGTTCTTGTGTATCGCGTCGTTTAATTCTTTTGATTCCTGGGCTATTTTTATCGATTTGTCGCTTTTAACCGTGATGACTACTGGGCTTATAAAGTATTCGTCTGATCATTTTTCTAATTTTATTATTTGTCTATCTTCTATTAGTTTTTTTAGTTCTTCTTCGACTTTGTCAAAGAGATGTATGGGTACCCTTCTTCCTTTATGTTGTGTTGGTTTGAAGTATTGTTTAAATATGGATTTAGCTATGTGATTTTTTGATTTTTCCAATCGGGTTCATAAGTGCGGGAAGTTTTTGAAAATGTTATGTGTTGTTTTCTGTTGTTCAGATTTGATAAAGTTTTTAAATTTCTCACCTGTCTTCGTTTGTGACAGTTGAATCCCCAGTTTTTGGAGTGTGTCTCTGCCCAGTAGGTTCACTGTGTTGTGTGGTACTACCAGTATTTCGCAGTTTTGTGCTGTTGTGTTTCCAGATGATAGGTGTATTTTGAGTGTGCTGTTTATTTTAATCTTGTTGTTGTTGAAGCATCTAAATTATCCCACTTTGCTGGCGTTGTTTTCTATTTCTTTTCCAAGTTTGTTTATTAATCAGTTCGCTGTTGTTTGAGACACGAAGCTTCTTGGTCTCCCCGTGTCTACCAACCAATATATCTTGCATTTTCCCGAGTGGGTTTCTAGCTAGTACTCTCCCATTTGGGTTTGGTTGATTTTGTTTATTTTTGTTTGTGACAATTTCCATTGTACAAGATTGACCGTGTTCCAGTCTTCCATCATTTCTCTAATGTAACATGTGCTTTCGGGGTCAATGGATGCATTTTCTTCTGATTTGTTGCTTCCTGTTTGTGATACGTCATCCATGGATGTTGTTTTGATGTTTCTGACTCTCCTTGTGTTTTTTTGGTAGTTATTGCTTTGGCTTGTAGATGTTGTGCCTCTGCTTTGTATGTTTGTTCTTGTTTGCGGTCTTTGTGTCGGTCTTGGGAGGCATTTCTGCTTTGCACATTTTCCCGTAGTGGCCTATCTTTTTGCAGATTCTGCACACTTCGTTCTTTGCTGGGCAGTTACTGAGGTGGCCTGGTATGAATTTATATCCGCATTTCCAGCAATCTGGGATTTGTCCTGATTTGGGTAATTGTAATATGCCTGTTCGTTGTTGTATGCTTTGTCTTTGTTGTATGTTGTTGCGTCTTACGTATTGTAGCTCAGATTGTCCTTGTGGGTTTATGTCGAAGTGCGATCTGCCTGGGTTTGTCATTTTTTGTTGGTTTTCTTGGCCTCTTTCCTCCGCCAGGGCATATTGTAATGTTCCGATCGGGTCACGGTCTTCTGATAGCAAGTCCATTTGAATTTGTGGGTTTCTCATGCCTTGAATGAAGATGCTTTTTAGCAGACTGTCTTTTAAGTCTTCCCAATTGCAGAGTGTTGCTTTTCGTTTGATTCTTGAATGGAATTTTACCAGTGATTCGTTGTGTTCTTGTTTACAATTGAAGAATTGGTAGCGATCAAATGTTTCGTTTTTTTACTTCTTTGAATGTTTCCTTTAGTTGTTCCACAAATGCATATGTTGTGCATTTGGACATTTCTGTGCGAGGGTTCTTTTGATGGAACATGTTAGTAGCCTCCTGTCCTAAGGACAGATATATGAGGATTTTTATTTTTGTATCGGCCTCATCCCATGGAATATTGTCCACGTATGGGCCTTTGTCTTCTACTGCGAGGAATTGGTTTTCCCATCGACCTTTTTTTAATGTTTCTTTGCTCTCTTTGCCTTTTCTCGGCTGTTGTTTCGTCTGCTGTGGGCAGTTCGTACATGGGCTCGTGTGGACAATCGAGTTCTGCGTTTTGTGGTTTGGGCCTGAGTAGTTTTTCTATTTGTATGTTTTCTTTGGCTGTTATGGCCAGTTTTGCTGTTTCGAACCAATTTTACTACACTATGTTTGGTTGTGGCCGGTTATCCCAATATAAGGTAACCCCGATTGGGGATTTAGCTATTGCTGACTGCGCCATGTCAAGATGAATAAAATAGCAGTTCCAAACTTTCACAATTCAACTGTTTTGTTTACGAGATTAGGCAAAAAGCGGTGAATAAGTTTACGGCTTTAGAGAGATAGAAGCGAGACCAGACAGTACCTGTCATCGCTATGAACAGATGTTAAGAATTTACAGAGGTGTTACAACAAGTGATAGAAAGTTTACTGCGTACAACATGAATGAACTAAGAAAGAATTTAAGACTGAATTTGTTAAGTTACTACATGAACAGATGACCCGAATGGGTTGATAGTATAATAGTATATGGAGATAAGCAGTGTTTATAATAGAACTTGAGTCTTTGTTTCCCTGTCGGGTACTTCCGTACCACACTCCCCTCCTTTCAAATTTCTCGACACTTAGTTGTCGAAAATTGTGTTGAGCTGGTCAATGTCCTCTGGATCTAATGACGAGATGGGACTTTGTTCTTGTGCTATGCGATGTGGTATCTCCGATGGGGCTGTGCTGTAACTTGAGTGTGGGCTGTCGACTTGTTCTGTGATTACGCATCTCTCGTCGGCTGATAGTGAGTGTTCTATGGAGATGTTTATCTCGTTTTCGCCTATTCTTGTTGAATCGTTTGGCGGGGGTTCCTGGTGCACGTTGCTGTCAATGAGGGCTGGCTCTTCTGGCATGACGTTGTGGTCACTGTCAGATTCGATTAGGATGGTGACCGGTATGTTGCTTGTTGTGGTGGGGCTGATCTGTGTGTTGATGGTTGTGTGATGTTGTTGGATGGCCCGAGCGGGCTCAGTGAGTGTAATGGGTTTTGGTTGTGCTGGATGTTGTGCGTCTTGCTTGGTTCCGATACTGTTCCCTTGTGCTTGATCTTTATTTATGGGGAGCTTTTGGACTATTCTTTCATCCGATCCACGGCTTTTGTTTTTCGTGCCCATTAAATCTTTCGGTGAACTTGATGTGACAATAGTTATGGGGCTTTGTTGGGGTGAGTTTCGGAGTTTTTTCATTTGTCCAGTTCTGTACTGACAATGGGGGAGTGTCCTCTTTGTCGCCGTTGGGCTTGCTCCAGTTTGGACTGGGCTAGTGCAGCCTGTTTGGACTTAGTTTCAAATTGTGAGATGTTAATGCTACAATATCCTGATATTAATAATATGAAGGATGGTTTTGCTGTCCTTACCTCCCCAATTCCTTGATTCCAGACGCCCCTCGCATCAGACACTGAGCTCTGAATTTCTCAAGCAGAGTTGATTTCTTATCTGCTATTATAGCCTTGCATTTCTTCCTCAATTCTGCCTCGTGTCTAGTGGTGGCCGCCATCTTTACGACCTCAAAAAGGCTAAAAGTAACTAAAAATAGATCTAAATTTTTCGGTGGAAAATACGCAACTTGATTTGTTATGAGTAAAACTAATGAATTGAAAATCAAAGTTTTCGATTCGATTATGATTAGATTTATATTATGTATTTAAAATTAAGGAAATGGAAATTTATGACAATGTAAAGCTCGCCAAACTGGTTTCAAAATCGAAAACTGAGAGTTGATAAGAAGTTAATCAAGAACGAAAAATTCAGCGGAAAGAACTAAAGAGATAATTAAGATTTAATTAAATCCGAATTCACTGATTTCAATTTTTTGTACTCGGTAAATTTTCCAAGAGCAAAGTGATTCCTCGAATTTAATCTATCCTTCGCTAGCCTCAAATCTACTATAGTTAACAATTATAACTGCAACAAATAATTTTTACTTGGATTAAATGTAACTAAATTATGTAATAATATAAATATGATAAAATAATTAATTAAACAAGTAAAAATGCACTTGGTTTTTTATGACAGCTTGCATGTTATACTTCTTTTGCGTAGAAAAGAATATATCTGAAGCTAAAATGATACGCGAGAAAATGTTTAATTTATCTATGCATTACAGTTCGTATATTATACTGTATGCTGATAATGATGCAATATTTTAACCATCTTGATTGAAGCTGCGCGCGGTTGAGAGAGAGCACGTGCTTATTTTTAGGAATTCTCCAAATGTTTAAGCCTAGACTTCAGAACTAAAATAGGATCTTTTCTGTTTGTGCCCCCCCCCCCCCCCAGCTTAGTGGGCGCGTATTATTTGCACCCCCAGACGCACGTGCCATTTTTACAAAATGATTTACTATGTAATGGCATGCGCTCTGTAACTGGGGGGAGCATAACGTACTGGGGGGGGGGGGGGGGGGGGGGGCACAAATATTCCAAAAATATTAATGGGAGTAATGGGGGCGTATTTTTTAAGCGTTCCTAACTGTCACAAATATTGGATCTATTCCGGTTTGGCACCCTATATAATATAGAACCTCCATCATAGCATGCTGAAAATAACCAGATGCTTTTTCGCTTGCAACCCCCACGTACGCTATGAACTCAACAGTTAAAAAGCAGGAAGCAGGTGTCATTACATAGAAGATGTCGAAACATGGCACGGGCGCTTAAGGGGTGCAAATAATATGCACTCACTTTTCGAACAGAAAAGATCGAAATAATATCAGCATTAGAGACCCCGGATCTTTTCCGTTTGTGCCCCCGTACGTAATGCACCCCCAGTTACAGAGCACGTGCCATTACATGGCTAATCATTAAGTAAAAATATGGCACGGGCGTCTAGGGGTGCAAAAAATATGCACCCACTAAGCTGGGGGGGGGGGGGGGCACAAACGGAAATAGATCCGAGACACCTTGATCACACTCGTAACAATTCTTAAACAATATCATCATGTCTCACCTAAAATTTTGAAGCTTTTAATTGGACAATTTTTTCATACAATGACTGAGCATGGCAAAACTAATGTTATGATGAAATCAGCAGTAATATTATTCTGCAATTGTTCAGATTAAAAATCCGAAAATCTTTGATCCTGTCGTTAAACTTTAAACATTTAGCATCAGAAATTTTCAGGTGTTACTCCTTCAGTTTTTTCAAAACTTTTTTCGACCGTGCCACTACGATCGGGCGTCCGAAAATGAAGATTTTCAGCTTTTTTCAGTGATGCCAGTACACTGATACTGAGAACTGGCTTAATTGTTCTTTCTGACGCAATAAGCTGATGTCAACTTTTGCAGAGTGTTGTTCCTTGGCAAAGTTTAGCACCATTGTGATTTGTGTTAAAAACGCTTTTTTGCTGCAACATAAGGGTGAACCACTTGATCAAATTTTTAGGTAGAAACCAACTCTATAGTTCAGTATGCTTGGTGTTCTTGGTCAATGATTTTTTTTATTTTCACGGCATTGACGGAATTTTTGCAAAAACAACGACCTCTGCAACCAGGATTTGAGCCTCTTTTTTCTTTCCATGCGAGTCTGTTTCCCATCCGCTTTCCGAACATTGAACTCCTCGATGTCTTGAAATTGTTTATATTAGAATCTTTTCATATTTTGTTGTGAAAGTTAAGTTCTAAACAAAAAAGTCTTTTAACGGAGTTTCAAAACCTATAGAACACAATGTTATTCAAGTTCAAAACTGAGCATACCGACAATTACATCTGATTAAAACCAAACAAAACGACTATTGTTTTGTTTCAAAACCAACGAAACAAAATATTACTCAAATTCTAAGAAGCAAAAAATCTTACTATTTTTCAGGTTCAAAAGCGAACAAAACGACTACCGTTCAGGTTCACACATGTACATACCGACGAGTCCTTACGTCTAAAACAGAGCAATCTGACTGTTGTTCAGTTTTAAAGCCAAACAAAAGGACTATTGTTTAGGATCGCAACCGAACGAACCGAGCACTGTTCAGGTTTAAAAATTTTATTTTATATTAAAACCAAATAAAGCGACTATTCTTCAATTTCAAACCAAAAAAACTAACTATTGTTTAAGTTCAAAACCGACAGCCAATTAGGTTCATAACCGAAAATACAATTCTTTCCATACGTTTAAAATAAATATTAACGATAAATATTTCCGTTTGAAATTGAACAAATTGACTGTTGTTCAAGTTCAAATCAAACAAACTGAGCCCTATTTAGGTTCAAATCTGATTGAACCTGAAGCGCAAAAACTGATTGTTGTTCAGATTAAAAAATGAGCTTACAAAGAATTCATTAGGTTTGATACCCAAAAAACCCACTATTTTTCAGATTGAATTCCAAAAGCGCTGGCTACCTATTTTTTAATAATTGAACGTACCGATTCTTCCCCACATTTAAAACCGAACAAACCGACTGCTGTCAAATTCAAAAATTCCGAGAAAGCATTCCGAGAAAACCTTTCGTTTGAAACTGAACAAACCGAATACTGTTCAGGTTCAAAACTGACTATCCCTGTCGTTTAAAACCGAACAAACATACTGTTGTTCAGGTTTAAAACCAAACCAAAACAACAATTGTTCTACAGGTTCGACTACAATCTCACTGACAATTCCTTACGTTGAAAACTGAAGAAACCGATCGCTGTTCAGGTTTCAAACCGATCAAACAAACAACGTTTGATGTTTATAACTGAAAAAACGGACAAATTTTTAGGCTCAAGAACGAACAAACCGTCTACGGTTTAAGTTAAAAACAGATCTCACTGGCTATGTTCAAGTTCAAAACCGATCTTACAGAACTTTTCTTACGTTGAAAACGGAAGAAACCTTTTGTTCTTCAGGTTCAATACCGATCAAACAAACAACTGCATACGTTTAAAACTGAAAAAAAAATCGACTCAATTTCAGGATAAAAAAATTCTGAACAACTTTTGAACAAGTTCCGACAATTTCTGAAAACCCATTGTTGTTCAGGCTTAAAACCCGGCATACAAACAATTCTTTACGTTTGAAACCGATTAAACCAACAATTGTTCGAGTTCAGAACCCAACAATATGACTATTGTTCAGGATCATGACCGACAAACTGAAAATTTTCAGGTTCAAATACTGATATTTTTGACAAATCTTGACGTTGGAATCCGAACAGACCGATTGCTGTTCAGGTATAAAACCTATTATACAAATAATTCCTTGCGTTTGAAATTGAACAAATGGACAAACCTTTATTTTCAAGAACGAACAAACCGCCTATGGTTCAGGTTAACAACAGACCTCACTGGCTATTTTCACGTTCGAAACTGATCTTACAGAACTTTTACTACGTTGAAAACGGAACAAACCTACTGACCTTCAGGTTTGAAACCGATTAAACAAGCAATTGCATACGGTTAAAACTGAAAAAAATTGGCTAAATCTCCGGATCCAGAGCGAACAAACCGACTATGGTTCATGTTGAAGAGCGATCTCACCGCGAATTCCTGGACACAGAACCAACCCATTGTTGTACAGGTTTAAAATTGAGCATATATAAAATTTCTTGCATGTGAAACCGATTACACTAATCATTGTTTAGGTTCAGAACCGCACAAACTGTGACAATTTTCAGGTTCAAAAACTGATCTAATTGACAACTCTTTAGATTTAAAACCAAGAAATTGACTATTCTCTAGGCTCAATTCCAATCTTACCAACAATTACATCTGATTAAAACCAAACAAAACGACTATTGTTTTGTTTCAAAACCAACGAAACAAAATATTACTCAAATTCTAAGAAGCGAAAAATCTTACTATTTTTCAGGTTCAAAAGCGAACAAAACGACTACCGTTCAGGTTCACACATGTACATACCGACGAGTCCTTACGTCTAAAACAGAGCAATCTGACTGTTGTTCAGTTTTAAAGCCAAACAAAAGGACTATTGTTTAGGATCGCAACCGAACGAACCGAAAAATGTTCAGGTTTAAAAATTTTATTTTATATTAAAACCAAATAAAGCGACTATTCTTCAATTTCAAACCAAAAAAACTAACTATTGTTTAAGTTCAAAACCGACAGCCAATTAGGTTCATAACCGAAAATACAATTCTTTCCATACGTTTAAAACCAAACAAAAGGACTGTTGTCCATTTGAAAACCAAAAAAATCGACTATTGTTAATTTTCAAAAACGAACATAACGATAAATATTTCCGTTTGAAATTGAACAAATTGACTGTTGTTCAAGTTCAAATCAAACAAACTGAGCCCTATTTAGGTTCAAATCTGATTGAACCTGAACCGCAAAAACTGATTGTTGTTCAGATTAAAAAATGAGCTTACAAAGAATTCATTAGGTTTGATACCCAAAAAACCCACTATTTTTCAGATTGAATTCCAAAAGCGCTGACTACCTATTTTTTAATAATTGAACATACCGATTCTTCCCCACATTTAAAACCGAACAAACCGACTGCTGTCAAATTCAAAAAATCCGAGAAAGCATTCCGAGAAAACCTTTCGTTTGAAAATGAACAAACCGAATACTGTTCAGGTTCAAAACTGACTATCCCTGTCGTTTAAAACCGAACAAACATACTGTTGTTCAGGTTTAAAACCAAACCAAAACAACAATTGTTCTACAGGTTCAACTACAATCTCACTGACAATTCCTTACGTTGAAAACTGAAGAAACCGATCGCTGTTCAGGTTTCAAACCGATCAAACAAACAACGTTTGATGTTTATAACTGAAAAAACGGACAAATTTTTAGACTCAAGAACGAACAAACCGTCTACGGTTTAAGTTAAAAACAGATCTCACTGGCTATGTTCAAGTTCAAAACCGATCTTACAGAACTTTTCTTACGTTGAAAACGGAAGAAACCTTTTGTTCTTCAGGTTCAATACCGATCAAACAAACAATTGCATACGTTTAAAACTGAAAAAAAAATTGACTAAATTTCAGGATAAAAAAATTCTGAACAACTTTTGAACAAGTTCCGACAATTTCTGAAAACCCATTGTTGTTCAGGCTTAAAACCCGTCATATAAACAATTCTTTACGTTTGAAACCGATTAAACCAACTATTGTTCGAGTTCAGAACCCAACAATATGACTATTGTTCAGGATCATGACCGACAAACTGAAAATTTTCAGGTTCAAATACTGATATTTTTGACAAATCTTGACGTTGGAATCCGAACAGACCGATTGCTGTTCTGGTATAAAACCTATTATACAAATAATTCCTTGCGTTTGAAATTGAACAAATGGACAAACCTTTATTTTCAAGAACGAACAAACCGCCTATGGTTCAGGTTAACAACAGACCTCACTGGCTATTTTCACGTTCGAAACTGATCTTACAGAACTTTTCTTACGTTGAAAACGGAAGAAACCTTTTGTTCTTCAGGTTCAATACCGATCAAACAAACAACTGCATACGTTTAAAACTGAAAAAAAAATCGACTAAATTTCAGGATAAAAAAATTCTGAACAACTTTTGAACAAGTTCCGACAATTTCTGAAAACCCATTGTTGTTCAGGCTTAAAACCCGGCATACAAACAATTCTTTACGTTTGAAACCGATTAAACCAACTATTGTTCGAGTTCAGAACCCAACAATATGACTATTGTTCAGGATCATGACCGACAAACTGAAAATTTTCAGGTTCAAATACTGATATTTTTGACAAATCTTGACGTTGGAATCCGAACAGACCGATTGCTGTTCTGGTATAAAACCTATTATACAAATAATTCCTTGCGTTTGAAATTGAACAAATGGACAAACCTTTATTTTCAAGAACGAACAAACCGCCTATGGTTCAGGTTAACAACAGACCTCACTGGCTATTTTCACGTTCGAAACTGATCTTACAGAACTTTTACTACGTTGAAAACGGAACAAACCTACTGACCTTCAGGTTTGAAACCGATTAAACAAGCAATTGCATACGAATAAAACTGAAAAAAATTGGCTAAAACTCCGGATCCAGAGCGAGCAAACCGACTATGGTTCATGTTGAAGAGCGATCTCACCGAGAATTCCTGGACACAGAACCAACCCATTGTTGTACAGGTTTAAATTTGAGCATATATAAAATTTCTTGCATGTGAAACCGATTACACTAATCATTGTTTAGGTTCAGAACCGCACAAACTGTGACAATTTTCAGGTTCAAAAACTGATCTAATTGACAACTCTTTAGATTTAAAACCAAGAAATTGACTATTCTCTAGGCTCAATTCCAATCTTACCAACAATTACATCTGATTAAAACCAAACAAAACGACTATTGTTTTGTTTCAAAACCAACGAAACAAAATATTACTCAAATTCTAAGAAGCGAAAAATCTTACCATTTTTCAGGTTCAAAAGCGAACAAAACGACTACCGTTCAGGTTCACACATGTACATACCGACGAGTCCTTACGTCTAAAACAGAGCAATCTGACTGTTGTTCAGTTTTAAAGCCAAACAAAAGGACTATTGTTTAGGATCGCAACCGAACGAACCGAACACTGTTCAGGTTTAAAAATTTTATTTTATATACCAAATAAAGCGACTATTCTTCAATTTCAAACCAAAAAAACTAACTATTGTTTAAGTTCAAAACCGACAGCCAATTAGGTTCATAACCGAAAATACAATTCTTTCCATACGTTTAAAACCAAACAAAAGGACTGTTGTCCATTTGAAAACCAAAAAAAATCAACTATTGTTAATTTTCAAAAACGAACATAACGATAAATATTTCCGTTTGAAATTAAACAAATTGACTATTGTTCAAGTTCAAACTAAACAAACTGAGCCTTATTTAGGTTCAAATCTGACCTTAACGATGAGTCCTTAAGCTGAAAACCGCAAAAACTGATTGTTGTTCAGATTCAAAACTGAGCTTACAAAGAATTCATTAGGTTTGATACCCAAAAAACCCACTATTTTTCAGATTGAATTCCAAAACCGCTGGCTACCTATTTTTTAATAATTGAACATACCGATGCTTCCCCACATTTAAAACCGAACAAACCGACTGCTGTCAAATTCAAAAATTCCGAGAAAGCATTCCGAGAAAACCTTACGTTTGAAACTGAACAAACCAAATACTGTTCAGGTTCAAAACTGACTATCCCTGTTGTTTAAAATCGAACAAACATATTGTTGTTCAGGTTTAAAGCCGAGCATAAAAAGAATTTCTTATGTTTAAAACCAAACCAAAACAAAAATTGTTCTACAGGTTCAACTACAATCTCACTGACAATTCCTTACGTTGAAAACTGAAGAAACCGATCGCTGTTCAGGTTTCAAACCGATCAAACAAACAACGTTTGATGTTTATAACTGAATAAACGGACAAATTTTTAGGCTCAAGAACGAACAAACCGTATACGGTTTAAGTTAAAAACAGATCTCCCTGGCTATGTTCAAGTTCAAAACCGATCTTACAGAACTTTTCTTACGTTGAAAACGAAAGAAACCTTTTGTTCTTCAGGTTCAATACCGATCAAACAAACAATTGCATACGTTTAAAACTGAAAAAAAAATTGACTAAATTTCAGGATAAAAAAATTCTGAACAACTTTTGAACAAGTTCCGACAATTTCTGAAAACCCATTGTTGTTCAGGCTTAAAACCCGGCATATAAACAATTCTTTACGTTTGAAACCGATTAAACCAACTATTGTTCGAGTTCAGAACCCAACAATATGACTATTGTTCAGGATCATGACCGACAAACTGAAAATTTTCTGGTTCAAATACTGATATTTTTGACGAATCTTGACGTTGAAATCCGAACAGACCGATTGCTGTTCAAGTGTAAAACCTATTATACAAATAATTCCTTGCGTTTGAAATTGAACAAATGGACAAACCTTTGTTTTCAAGAACGAACAAACCGCCTATGGTTCAGTTTATCAACAGACCTCACTGGCTATATTCACGTTCGAACCAGATCTTACAGAACTTTTACTGCGTTGAAAACGGAACAAACCTAGTGACCTTCAGGTTTGAAACCGATTAAACAAGCAATTGCATACGGTTAAAACTGAAAAAAAATTGGCTAAAACTGCGGATCCAGAGCAAACAAACCGACTATGGTTCATGCTGAAGAGCGATCTTACCGACAAATCCTGGACACAGAACCAACCCATTGTTGTACAGGTTTAAAATTGAGCGTACATAAAATTTCTTGCGTGTGAAACCGATTACACTAATCATTGTTTAGGTTCAGAACTGCACAAACTGTGACAATTTTTAGGTTCAAATCTGATCTAATTGACAACTCTTTAGATTTAAAACCAAGAAATTGACTATTCTCTAGGTTCAATTCCAATCTTACCGACAATTTCCTCTGTTTTAAACCGAGCAAACCGATTGCTCTTCAGGTTTAAGACCGATCATGCAAACAGTTCCTCACGTATAAAACTGAATAAACCGACAACTTTTCAGAATGAATAGCCCGAGTATAGTTCAGGTTCAACACAGGTCTTACTGACTATTTCGAGGTTCAAAAACGATCTTTTAGTGGTTTCTTTACGTAGAAAACCGACAAAAACTGATGTTTTTCGGGTTTCTTCAGTTTAAAACCGAGCCTACAGCAATTCCTTACGTTTGAATCCTATTAAAACAACTATTGTTCAGGTTCAGAACCAAAAAAACGGGGATTGTTCAGGTTTAAATTTGAACAAACTGACGATTTTCGGGCTCAAAAAGAAAACTGATCCTATTGACGATTCCTGACGTTGAAAAGCGGACCAGCCAACTGTTGTTCAGATTTAACACCAATCATATCAACTTCTCTAAGTTTAAAACCGCACAAATTGACTATTGTTCAGGCTCAAATTCAGTCTTACCGACTGTCCCTTACGTTGAAAACGAAACAAAACGATTACTGTTATGTTTAGAACCGATCATGCAAATAATTCCCTTCGTTTGAAAACGATTAAACCGACTATTGTTGAGGAGTAATACCAAAAAAAATGACTATTGTTCTCAATCAAAACCGAAAAAAGTGACTTTTGTTTTGGTTCGAAACCAAACAAAGTGACCATTTTTCAGTTCCAAAAAAAATCTTACCATCGACTACAGACAATGAAAACCAAACAAACCGATTGTTGGAGAGGTTTAAAACCTATCATACAAACAATTCCTTAAGTTTAAAACAGAATAATCCGACAAATTTTCAGAATGAACAAACGGACTAAAGTTCAGGTTCAAAGCAGTCCTTACTGACTATTTCCAGTATCAAAAATGATCTTACAGAAGCTTCCTTACAATGAAAACCAGAAAAATTAAAATTTTTGGGTTTGTTGAGTTCAAAACAGGGACTACAGCAATTCCTTACGTTTGCGTCCAATTAAACCAACTAATGTTTAGGTTCAGAAACCAACAAAATGACAATTGTTCAGGTTTAGAATCAAAGAAACTGACCAAATTCAGGTTCAAGAACTGATCGTTCTGACTCCTGACGTTGAAAACGGAACGAACCAACTGTTGTTCAGATTTATAACCAAGCTTTTAAACAATTCCCTAAGTTTAAGTCCAAACGAACCGACTATTGTTTGGGCTCAAATCCAATCTTAATGACTGTTTCTTACGTTGAAAACCAAACAAAACGATTGCTGTTCAGGTTTAAAACCTACCATACAAACAATTCCTTAAATTTGAAAAAACGATTAAACCGACTATTGTTCAGGATTAATACCAAATGTAGTGACTATTGTTCACATTAAAAAGCAAAAAATTTAACTATTGACAGTTGTTCATGCCTAAAATTGAGCATACAAACTGTTCATGAAGTTTAAAACCGAACAAGCGGACTAATCTTTAGGTTCAATTCCAATCTTACCTACAATTCCTTCTGTTGAAAACCGAGCTAACTGATTACTGTTCAGGTAAAAAAACCGATCATACGAACAATTCCTTACCTTTAAAAGTTAATAAAACGAAAATGTTTCAGTTTTAAGACCGATCCTACCGACTATGTTTAGGTCCAAAACCGAACAAACCGACGACTCCTTACGTTGAAAACGAAACAAAGCGGTTGTTGTTCAGGTTTAAACGCAAGCAAACAAACAATTCCTTACGATTGAAACCGATTTAACCAGCTATTTTTAGGGTTCCAAACCCAACAAAATGACGATTGTTCAGGCGTAAAACCAAACAAACTGATTATTTTTAGGTTCAAAAATGATCATATTGGAGACTCCTGGCGTTGAAAAACAGAACAAACCAATTGTTTTCCAGCTTTCAATTCAAGAACATAAACAATTCATGTTCATGTTCAACTTCACTCTTATCGACGATTCCTTTGATTGAAAACGGAACAAATCGATTTGTGTTCAGGTTTAAAACCGATCATGCAAACATTCCTTAAATTTGAAAACGATTAAACCGACTATTGTTCAAGATTAATACCAAACGTAGTGACTATTGTTCACATTAAAAAGCAAAAAATTTAACTATTGACAGTTGTTCTTGCCTAAAATTGAGCATACAAACTGTTCATGAAGTTTAAAACCGAACAAGCGGACTAATCTTTAGGTTCAATTCCAATCTTACCTACAATTCCTTCTGTTGAAAACCGAGCTAACTGATTACTGTTCAGGTAAAAAAACCGATCATACGAACAATTCCTTACCTTTAAAAGTTAATAAAACGAAAATGTTTCAGTTTTAAGACCGATCCTACCGACTATGTTTAGGTCCAAAACCGAACAAACCGACGACTCCTTACGTTAAAAACGAAACAAAGCGGTTGTTGTTCAGGTTTAAACGCGAGCAAACAAACAATTCCTTACGATTGAAACCAATTTAACCAGCTATTTTTAGGGTCCCAAACCCAACAAAATGACGATTGTTCAGGCGTAAAACCAAACAAACTGATTATTTTTAGGTTCAAAAATGATCATATTGGGGACTCCTGGCGTTGAAAAACAGAACAAACCAATTGTTTTCCAGCCTTCAATTCAAGAACATAAACAATTCATGTTCATGTTCAACTTCACTCTTATCGACGATTCCTTTGATTGAAAACGGAACAAATTGATTGGTGTTCAGGTTTAAAACCGATCATGCAAACAATTCCTTACGTTTAAAACTGAAAAAAATGACAAATTTTTATAAAGAACAACCCGAGTGCAGTTCAAGTTCAACACAGGTCTTACTGACTAATTCCAGGTTCAAAAACGATCTTACAATGGTTTCGTTACAAAAACTAATGTTGTTCGGGTTTTTTCAGTCTAAAACCGAGCGTACAGAAATTCCTTACGTTCCAAATTGATTAAACCAACTATTGTTCAGGTTCAGAACCCAACAAAAAGACGATTGTTCAGGTTTCAAACCGCATAAACTGACTATTTTCGGCTTCAAATACTGATCTTTTTGACTTCTGACACTGAAAACAGAGCAAACCAACTGTTGTTCAGATTTAAAACCAAGCATTTAAACAAATCCCTGAGCTTAAAACCGAATAACTGACTATTGTTCAAGCTCAAATCCAATCTTAACGACGGTTCCTTACGTTGAAAACCAAACAAAACGATTGCTGTTCAGGTTTAAAATTGATTATACAAACAATTCCTGACGTTTGAAAACGATTAAACCGAGTATTGTTCAGGAGTAATACCAAACAGAATTACTATTGTTCACATTCAAAAGAGAAAAAATTGACTTTTGTTTTAGTTCGAAACCAAACAAGATGACCCTTTTTTAGTTCCAAAAAAAATCTTACCATCGACTACGGACAATGAAAACCAAACAAATCGATTGTTGGTCAGGTTTAAAACCGATCATGCAAACAATTCCTTACGTTTAAAACAGAATAATCCGACAAAATTTCAGAATGAACAAACGTACTAAAGTTCAGGTTCAAAGCAGTCCTCACTAACTATTTCCAGGTTCAAAAACAGTCCTACAGAGGTTTCCCTTCAATGGAGACTAGAAAAACTAATGTTTTTGGGTTTGTTGAGTTTAAAACCGGGACTACTACAGCAATTCCTTATCCTTACGTTTGAGACCGATTAAACCAACTATTTTTCAGGTTCAGAACCCAACAAAATGACGATTATTCAGGTCTAGAACGGAAGAAATTGACCATTTTCAGGTTCAAGAACTGATCCCTTTGTCTCCTGACGTTGAAAACCGAACAAACCACCCGTTGCTCAGATTTAAAACAAAGCATTTGAACAATTCCCTAAGCTTAAAACCGAACAAACCGACTATTGTTCAAGCTCAAATGCAATCTTAATGACTGTTTCCTACGTTGAAAACCAAACAAAACGATTGCTGTTCAGGTTTAAAACCTACCATACAAACAATTCCTTAAGTTTGAAAACGATTAAACCGACTATTGTTCAGGATTATTACCAAACCAAGTCACTATTGATCACATTAAAAAGCGGAAAAATTAACTATTGACAGTTGTTCTTGCCTAAAATCGAGCATACAAACAGTTCATGAAGTTTAAAACCGAACAAGCCGACTAACCTTTAGGATAAAATCCAATCTGACCGACTATTCCATCTGTTGAAAACCGAGCAAACCGACTGCTGTTCAGGTTTAAAACCAATCAATTAAACTATTACTTACCTTTATCACTAGGCTGAATAAACCGTATAAGTAAAGGTTCAAAACCGATTTTACCGACAATTCCCTACGTTGAAAAACAAACGAACAGATTGTTGTTCTGGTTTAAAACAGATCAAACTATCAATTCATTACGTTTAAAACTTAATAAACCGATTAGATTTCAGGTTCTAAGCCGAACAAACCGATTACTGTTCATGATACAAAAAGACACCGACCGTTGATCAGGTTCAGAGCCCATCTTATCAACGACTCCTGGCGTTTAAAACTGTTCAATCCGATTGTTTTTTAGTTTCAAAACAGTGAGACAGCTTACAAACAGTTCCCTATGTTTGAAACTGAAAAAACTGACCATTGTTCACATTCAAAACCGATTTATCCACAGTTCTTGGCGTTCAAAATTGAACAAACCGAGTGATGTTCAAGTTCAAAACTTATCTTAACGACGAATCCAGACGCTGTAAACCGAACAAACCAATTTTGTTCAGGTTTAAAACTGCGCACATAAGCAATTCCTTACGTTTCAAAACCTAATGAACCGACGATATTTCATATTCAAAGCTGAACAAAGCGTCTATTGTTCATGTTCAAAAACAAACAAACCGACCAAAGTTCAGGTTCAAAACCGAACAAACTGAATATTGTCTAGGTTTGAAACTGAACAAATCGGCTGTTGTAAGGATTGAAGACCAATCCTACTGACAATTCCTTACGCTTTACACCGAACAAACATGTTTTGGTTGAAAACCAATCTTAGCGAAAATTTCCTACGTTAAAAACCAAGCAAACCGATTGTTGTTCTGGTTTAAAAACCGATCAAACAAAAAATTCCCTGCGTTCAAAACTGAATAATTAGACTATGGTTCAGGCTCAAAACCCATTTTTTGTCGACTGTTTTTTGGTTTCAAAACCGAACTTACTGATTGACGAGTCCCTCCGTTGGATAGATTGTTTGATCTGTTTTATAACCAATCAAAAAAACAATTCCTTAAGTTTAACACTGATTAAAATTACTATATTTCAGGTTGAAAGCTGAACAAACGAACTGTTACTCGTGCTCTAAAATAAACAAACCAGTCGTTGTTCAGGTTCAGAGCCCATCCTATCAACAAATCCTTACGTTTAAAACTAAAAACACTATTGTTGTTCAAATTCAAAACCATAACAGAGCCCTTTTCAAACATTTTCTACGTTTGAAACTGAAAAAACCGACCATTGTTCAGGATTAAAATTAATCTTATTGACAGTTCCTTACGTTCAAAACCGATTAACCCGACTACTGTTCAGCATCAAAACCGAAAAACATGACTATTGTTCGAATTCAAAACAGAAAAAACTGTTTATTGTTTCGGTTCAAAATCAAACAAACTGACGATATCTTAGTTTCAAAAACGATCTTTTCGACGACTGCAGACAATGAAGACCGAACAAAGGGATTATAGTTCATGTTTAAAATCGAGCATACAATCATTTCCTGAATTTTAAAACCGAATAAGCGGAGTAACCTTAAGATTCAGATACAATCTTACCGATGATTCCTTCTTTTGAAAACCGATTGCTGTTCATGTTTAAAACCGATCATACAAACATCTCCTTACGTTCCTAACTGAATAAACCGACAATATTTCATGTTCAAACCGAACAAACGACTATTGTTCATGTTCGAAAACAGTCGAACCTATCAATGTTCAGTATCAAAAACAAAAAGAAAACCGGCTTCTGATAAGGTTTTAGAACGGAACAAACGGTCTTTGATTAGGATTGAGGACCGATCTTGACGATAATTCCTTACGCATAAAACCGAACAAATCGCCTTTTTTTCAGTCTCAAAACCGATCTTTCCGACGACCCCTTGCGTTGAAAACTGAAAAACGGATTGCTGTTCGAGTTTAAAACTCAGCCTACAAACAATTCCTAACGTTTAAAAATTAATAAACTGACAATATTTCAGGTTCAAAGTGGAACAAACCGACTATTGTTCATGTTCAAAAAAACAAACCGACCAAAGTTTAGGTTCCAATTCCATTTTATCAACAATTCCTTACATTCAATATTGAATAAACCGATTAGTGTTCAATTTCAAAATAGAAACAGATCATAAAAGTCGTTCCGTAGGTTTGAAACTGAAAAAACCGACTATTTTGCAGGTCCAAAACGATCAGATGGACCATTGTTTAGATTAAAAACCGACCTTATCAACAATACCTTACGTTCCAAACCAAACAAACCGAGTTATGTTCTGGTTCAAAACCAATGTTGCCGACACTTCCATTTGTTGAAAACCGAACAAACCGATTGATATTCAAATCCAAAACCGTAGCCTAAAAACATCTTACGTTTGAAACTGAAAAAAAACGGACTATTATTGTGTTTCAAGGGCGAAAAAACAGCCTTCTGTCACTCTCAAAACCAATCTTCCGCCTCACCGACAACTCTTTGCGTTGAAAACCGAACAAAACGATTGTTGATCTGGTTTAAAGCAGGACAAAGTGACTATTGTTGTGGTTTAAAACCATTTCAAACCGACTGTTAACAGGTACAAAACCAAACAAAATGACTTCTTTAAGTTCAAAAATACCAACAATTCCTTACGTTGAGAACCAAAATGACCGAGTTTCGTTTAGGTTTAGATCTGAGCATACAAACAACTCTTTACGTTAGAAAATTTTTAAACCGACTTTTGTTCAGGCCCAATACCAAATGTATCCGACAATTCTTTGCATTTAAAACCGAGCAGAGAGATACAAACTAAATTTACTGGTATTTTGGCTTTTGTTAAGGTTCATATTGAAACATACCAACATTTCCTGACGTTGAATAGAATAAATACCCAATATACTTCAGGTTTATATCTGAGCATACAAACAATTTTTTCGTATGAAAGTTAATAAACCGACTGCTGTTCAGGTTCAAAGGGGAACAAACCGACTATTATTCAGGTCCATAACCGAACAAGTCGACTATTGTTGAGGATCAAAACCAACCATAGCGATAATTCCTTACGTTTAAAACCGAACAAACCGACTGATGTCATGTTTAAAATGATCAAATTGACAATCGTTTAGGTGCAGAACCAATCATACCAATGTTTCATGCAATCATAAACTAACAAGTCGATTATTTTTTAGGTTCAGTGCCAAACAAACTGACTATTGATCAGGTCTAAAACTGAACAAACCAACGGAGATTCAAGCCCGATCTCACCCAAAGTTCCTTACGCACAATACCGAACAAACCGAGTATTTCTCAGGCTCAAAACTGATCTTTCCGACAACTCCTTGCGTTGAGAACCGAACAATCCGATATCTATTCGGTTTAATATTTGAGCCTAAGAAAATTCTTTACATTTGAAATTGGAAAAACCGATTATTGTTCAGCTTCAAAAGTTTGTTTTGTCATGATCAAATCCAATCTCACTCTCACCAACCAGCCAAGAATTCCTTACAATGAAAAAAGCGAACGAACAGGTTGTTGTCCAGGTTTCAAACCGGAAAAATAAAATATTGTTGAAGTCCACAACCGAAACAAACGGCCTTTTTCAGGTTCAAAACCGAACATATCGATGACTTCTTTTGAATAAAGTGGAACAAACCGACTGTTAACAGGTTCAAAACCATACAAATCGACTATTGTTCTGGTTCAAATTCTAACATACCAACAATTCTTACGTCGAACAAATCGATTTTTGTTTAGGTTTAATATGAGCATACAAACAGTTCTTTAAGTTTGAATAAAAAATATAGTATAGGTCCAGTACCGATGCTACCTACGATTCCTTACGTTTAAACCGAAACAAACCGATTGCTGTTAAGTTTCAAAACCGAGCATACAAACACTTCCGTACGTTTGACACCTAATAAACCCACTCTTGTTCAGGTTCAAAACCGAAACACCGATATATAGATCAGGTTATTAACCGAACAAAGTGACTGTTGCTGAGGATCAAAAGCGACCATAGCGATGAATCCTTACGTTTAAAACCAAACAAACCGACTGTTGTCAGGTTCAAAACCAAACGAATCGACAATTGTTTAGGTTCGAAACCAAAAATTTGATAATTTTTACGTTTGTAACCGAACAAGCCGAATATTTGCCAAGTTTACAGCCGAACAAATCGACTATTGTTCAGGATCAAAACTGAACAAGCTGACTATAGTTAGGATTGAAAACCGATCTTAACGACATTTCCTTATGTTCAGTCCCGTACAAACTGACCATTTTTCTGGCTCAAAACCGATCTTTCCGACAACTTGTCTGTTGAAAAGCGAACAAACCGATTGTCGCCGAGGTCTAAAACCGAGCAAATCAACAATTCGTTTAGTTTAAAACCAAAAAAAACGACTATTGTTCAGTTTCAAATCTACTCTTACCGACAATTTTTAAGGTTGAAAACTGAACAAATCGATTGCTGTTCAGGGTCAGAAGCGATCTAAGCGACTATTTATAGGTTCAGAAGCGAACTTACCGACGATTCTCTCCGTTGAAAATCAAACAAACGTACTGTTGGTCCGGTTTAAAACCAATCAAACGAACAATTCCTTGAGTTTAAAACTGATTAAGTCAACTATATTTCAGGTTCACAGCAGAAGAAACCGACTATTTATCACATTCAAAAACAAACATTTTCAGGTTCAAAGACAAATTGTATAAACTCGAACAAACCGACTGTTAACAGGTACAAAACAATACAAATCGACTATTGTACTGGTTCAAATTCTAACATACCAACAATTCTTATTTTGAACAAATCGATTTTTGTTTAGGTTTAATATGAGCATACAAACAGTTCTTTACGTTTGAATAAAAAATATAGTATAGGTCCAGTACCGAAGCTACCTACGGTTCCTTACGTTTAAACCGAAGCAAACCGATTGCTGTTAAGTTTCAAAACCGAGCATGCAAACACTTCCGTTTGTTTGACACCTAATAAACCCACTATTGTTCAGGTTCAAAACCGAAACACCGATATATAGATCAGGTTAATAACCGAACAAACTGACTGTTGCCGACCATAACGACCATCAAAACCGACCATAACGATGAATCCTTACGTTTAAAACCAAACAAACCGACTGTTGTCAGGTTCAAAACCAAACGAATCGACAATTGTTTAGGTTCGAAACCAAAAATTTGATAATTTTTACGTTTGTAACCGAACAAGCCGAATATTTGCCAAGTTTACAGCCGAACAAATTGACTATTGTTCAGGATCAAAACTGAACAAGCTGACTATAGTTAGGATTGAAAACCGATCTTAACGACATTTCCTTATGTTCAGTCCCGTACAAACTGACCATTTTTCTGGCTCAAAACCGATCTTTCCGACAACTTGTCTGTTGAAAAGCGAACAAACCGATTGTCGCCGAGGTCTAAAACCGAGCAAATCAACAATTCGTTTAGTTTAAAACCAAAAAAAAAACGACTATTGTTCAGTTTCAAATCTACTCTTACCGACAATTCCTAAGGTTGAAAACCGAACAAATCGATTGCTGTTCAGGGTCAGAAGCGATCTAAGCGACTATTTATAGGTTCAGAAGCGAACTTACCGACGATTCTCTCCGTTGAAAATCAAACAAACGTACTGTTGGTCCGGTTTAAAACCAATCAAACGAACAATTCCTTGAGTTTAAAACTGATTAAGTCAACTATATTTCAGGTTCACAGCAGAAGAAACCGACTATTTATCACATTCAAAAACAAACATTTTCAGGTTCAAAGCCAAATTGTATAAAGTCGAACAAACCGACTGTTAACAGGTACAAAACAATACAAATCGACTATTGTACTGGTTCAAATTCTAACATACCAACAATTCTTATTTTGAACAAATCGATTTTTGTTTAGGTTTAATATGAGCATACAAACAGTTCTTTACGTTTGAATAAAAAATATAGTATAGGTCCAGTACCGAAGCTACCTACGGTTCCTTACGTTTAAACCGAAGCAAACCGATTGCTGTTAAGTTTCAAAACCGAGCATGCAAACACTTCCGTTTGTTTGACACCTAATAAACCCACTATTGTTCAGGTTCAAAACCGAAACACCGATATATAGATCAGGTTAATAACCGAACAAACTGACTGTTGCCGACCATAACGACCATCAAAACCGACCATAACGATGAATCCTTACGTTTAAAACCAAACAAACCGACTGTTGTCAGGTTCAAAACCAAACGAATCGACAATTGTTTAGGTTCGAAACCAAAAATTTGATAATTTTTACGTTTGTAACCGAACAAGCCGAATATTTGCCAAGTTCACAGCCGAACAAATCGATTATTGTTCAGGATCAAAACTGAACAAGCTGACTATAGTTAGGATTGAAAAGCGATCTTAACGACATTTCCTTATGTTCAGTCCCGTACAAACTGACTATTTTTCTGGCTCAAAACCGATCTTTCCGAAACTTGTCTGTTGAAAAGCGAACAAACCAATTGTCGCCGAGGTTTAAAACCGAGCAAATCAACAATTCGTTCAGTTTAAAACCAAAAAGACGACTATTGTTCAGTTTCAAATATGTTCCGGTTCAAAATCGATCTTGCCGAAAATTTCCTACGTTGATAACACGATCAAACTTATTGTTGTTGAGTTTTAAAATCGAGCATACAAGTAATTCTTTACTTATAAAACTTAATAAAACGACTATTGTTCAGGTTAACGCTAAAGTAACGACTTTTCAACACATAGATGTATACATAAGCTTAAAACAAAGTAAACCCACTTTTGTTCAGGTTCAAAACTGAGCGAACTGGCTGTTGCCCAATTTTAGAGCCAATTGAAAGATATTGCTCTGGTTCAAAATGGAGCAAACTGATTTTTGCCCAATTTTATAACCGATTAAAAGACTATTGTTCAGGTATGAAACCAAACATTTTGACGATTCCTTACGTTTCAAACCCAACATACCGACAATGCTTATGTTTAAAACCAGTAATATATCAGCGATCCCTTACGTTCAAAACCGATCATCACAACCACTCCCTATGATTCAAATCGGACATACAGGCGATTCCTGTTTATTCTCTTCGGCCTAAGTCTTGCATACCAAGACAACTTTTCATTAATATTTGTATTTCTGAAAGTCGCAACCACGTAGCAAATCACGCTCTATAAGTACATCATATTTCGCGCCATTGGCACACGAGTTATGATCCAAAACGGGAAATCCCTTACTATAAGTAATATTGAAAGTGAACGTCAACCACTTCTGACTTCTTCATTAAAGTCGACATATAAAAAGCTTCAACGAAAATAGGTTGGGGGGAATGGAAATCAGGAAAGGAAAAGCATTTGGGGATAAAAGTGTAGGTGGGGGATGAAAGTGACGGCCTGAGGGGAGATAAAGTAAAAGGAACTTGGTTCCTTTACACTCCCGGCAACAAAACGGAACATTTGAAATGAAAATGTAAACACAGTAAATTGAAGCTCAAAAGTTTTTTTTTCTGATATTGAGTTTTGTTTTTGTGTGTGTTTGTATGTGTGTGTGTGTGTGTGGGTGTGTGTGTGTGTGTGTGTGTGTGTGTGTGTGTGTGTGTTTTTCAATGAACTTGTTTCAGTGACCCTCCGGCGCACTTGACAATTGTGGGAGTACAATGCTTAGGGTTACTGCTGGTCTGTGTACCATACCTGAAGCCGTCTGGATGTCGAAGCTCCTGGCTATTCCGTCTGGAGCTCTGTGTGCTTTCACAACCTTCCCGAGATGCCAGAATCCTCTTGGGGTGAAGTGCTTGAGCACCCACACAATGTCACCTTCATTCAGTTCATCATTTGATCTTTGCCACTTCGTTCTCTTGTTGAGCTCAGGAACAAATTCCTTCAGAAATCTGCTCCAGTGGTAATCAACTACTGTCTGCGTCAATTTGAAGTCCTTAGTGGAGAACCACTGGTTGCTGTTGAGAAGAGGTTTCAAACACATGTGAGGTTTGCGAAGGAGGAAGTGATTCGGAGTAAGTGGTCCCTCATCTGAGATGCTGCAGCCCATATGAGTTAATGGCCTGGAGTTCAAACTTGCCTCTGCCACAACTTTCTCGAAAACTGAGAGTGTTAGTTTTTGACTGCCCAGCACTATCAGTAGACTCCTCTTCGCGGTTTGTATCAGCGTCTCTCAGACTCCTTCGAAGTGTGGTGCCAATGGAGTGTTGACAGTCCACTGAAAGGTCTGTTGAGCCAATTGCAGTCTGATGTACTCGTTGTTTGGCTTGTAGTTTCTCTGGAACTTTAACTTTATTGCTTGCTTGGCTCCAATGAAGTTTTTGCCATTGTAAATTACAATGAAGTCATGGTATCCAGGTCGTGATACAAATCTGCAGATGGTCTTGAGAAGACAATCGGCTGAGAGGTCATGGCATACTTCTAGGTGGACAGCTCTGGTTACCAGGCATGTTAACAAGTAGACGTAGTGCATCTGGGTGCCCTCTCTCTTGTCCTCAATGTCCATTCTTGACAAAGAGGTATTGCTTGTTTACATCTTGAAATCTGAATTCAGACAGGTCGGCCATCTTCGGTCTCACATTGTCTGCCCTCCATCGTCTGCAAATGAAACAGTGTTTCCCCAGACTTCGCATCACTGTTCTCATTCTAATCATTAAGAAAGTCTGTTGCAGGTGGGCCTTCACATGTTCCACTCCCTGATGGCCTTAATCATGGTGCGGCTTTTCAATCAATAATCTTGCAATTCTGCTCCTGCTATGGAGAACGAGGGGATGTTTCGCACTGTAGATTAGAAGTGCCTTGTTACAGTGACGAAATTGTTCCTGAGAAAATCTCGTTTTGGGACATTTTGATGAGGTAGTTCCCTGCTCCGTTCTCATCTGATGCAAAATTGTCAGTGTTGGAGGTCTCAGGTGGTTCGTTTTGTCTTCTAGATCGGAGTTTTGCCTTGAAGCGTCTTATTGCCTGAAACACCATTCTAGTAGAGTTGAGTAGTCGCCTCCATGTTGAAATTGATTCAACCTCAATGACCGGCGTCTGAAGTTGTGTCGCATGTGTAGCGCAATGTGTGGGATCACTGTCTTCGGCGAAATTCCAGTCTTGAGGTGTGCTCAGAAAGTCCGATTGTTGAATCCACAGCTTTGGTATGTCTAATGGGTTGAGGCCTCGTGTGCCCTCGTCAGCGGGATTCATCTTTCCAGGGATATGTCTCCAACTATCCGGGTTAGAATTCTCGTGAGTTTTGGTCAATCTGTTGGCAATGTTCATCTTCTGTCTCTGCTTCGATTTGATCCATCCAAATGTAGCGGTGCTGTCTGTCCAAAAGTGTTTTGAACTTATGGTTGTTGTCATCTTGATCTGACAGAACCCAGCTAGCTCTGCACCAAGTTTTGCCGATTCTATTCCAGTTTTGGAATGCTCAGCTGCTTGATCGGTGCCACTTTTATTTTACTGATCACAAATCGGGATGTGGAAGATCCATCAGAGTTGGTTGTCCTCATATAAACTATGGCAGCATTTGCACAAATTGAGGCATCAGTGAACGTGTGAAGTTGATGGTTTCCATTGGTGCTGGTAGTCAAGTATCAAGGAATGTGGGTGGAAGTCATGCTCTCGAACTCGTCCATCCTCTCCTGTAGTTCTTGTTGGTAGCATTCTGACACAGGTTGAACCCAGTTTCTTCCCTCTTTAATGTTTCTTTGGAGAATGCATCTATTTCTGATGGGAAAGGGTGAAATGAGTCCTACTGGACCAAACAGAGAAGCTGCCATTGAGAGCAACTTTTGTTGAGTCAGCTGTTGTTCTGGGTAGAGAAGCTTCGGTTTTGCAAACATCAACTTGTCAGTTTTGGGGTCCCGCGTCTGACCAAGGACTCTTTGGGGTTTTTTTGCCTTGTCTTCTTCCAGTAGTTTTTCCAATGCGGCTGATTTGTTGCTAAGGACTTCGTCAGATTGAACCCTCCTGTATGTAACACAGCTTTGACCTCCTCTGCACTTCTGTGGGCCTGCTCTTCAGAAGGGTAGGTATCCATGAAACCATCCATGTAGAACTGCTGCATGATTGATGTGTGCGCCTCTGGATGCTCATGTTTGTTGTCACAAGAAGGTGAGCAGTTGGCTCCAAAAATGAGTCGATTGTATTTGAGGACTTTTTAATTGCGATTCCCTGTCCACAGAAAACGGAGATAGTCCTGGTCTTGTGGTTGGATGCCAATCTGCATGACCATTGCCTCGATGTCAGCTGTGATTGCCGCTGAGTACTGTCTGAAGCGCAGAGCAGGGCCATACAGGTTGCAGAGTAAATCCGGCCCTGTCAGCAATGGATCATTGAGTGAGGTTCCCTTATATTTGGAAGCAGCATTTGTGACTCTACGGATTTTGTCTGGTTTCTGTTTGTTGATAACTGGGTGATGGGGAAGGTACAAGACAGATTGTCTGCAACTGGGGTCTGCAGTTGTGATGTAGTTTTTACCCAAATCTATTTTTATTGTTTCCTCATAGCGGTCTACCAAGTTTGTGTCCCTCTCCAGCCTCTGCTGCGGAGTGTGCCACTGAACTTTGGCCATGAAGTAGTTGTCAGGGAGTGTGATTGCTTTCTTCCATGGAAGTCCAATCTGATACCTGTCACCAATGGTTTTTATGGTATCATTGAAGATGGACACAGCTTCTTTGCCATCTGAAAAGTGTTCCTTTGGAGAACACTGTTTGACGTTCACTCTTTCAATTGTCCAGAAGAGTTGGAGAAGATCTTCATCTGGAACGGCTTGTCGTCTCCTGATATGATTGAAAGTGTTATGCTTGTGCTGTTTGATTGTCCGAACCTCTTGCGTGTGTACATCTAAAGAATGGGCCGCGTCAGTGCCCAAAAAGCAGCGTGTTTACTCCGTAAGGGGTGCCAGTGGGTCCTGTTGTGAACTGTCTGGGAACCGTTGCTGTGAATGCATCTGCTCCAAATAGTATTCCGATCCGGTTCTCCCTGATGGTTGGAAATCTTGTGTTCTGGAGGTGATAAAGGTATCTGCAGACCTCATTCAACATTTCGTTTTGAACTCCTATCATCCGAAACTCCTCCATTGCTGTTGCGTACACAGGGATTCTGATCACAGGACAACTGCTGTACAAATTTCGTATGCCGATGATGACATCTCCTCTGTTAACTGAGTGTTCACCATGAAGTGAAGCTAGTGGTAGGGTTATGTCTATCAGTTATTGAACTTGACGTGCATCGGCAACCTTCTGTGTTATTTGAGTGTTGTCACTGCCACTGTCCAGCAATGGGTAGGTTTCAATGCAAAGATCTCTGTTGAAAAGTGTTACTGGCATCGCCTGCAATTGTATCTGCGGTCTGACCCATAAGGTTTCCTATTGGTTGCTGCAAGTGTAGTTTTGTTGCGGAGTAGTCGCCTGCTGTTGGGCTACAGTGCGCTGATTGTTACACTGCTGTCTGTTTCTGTTGTTCTGCGTGCTCATCGGCTTAGGGTGAAAACCATTTTTGTTCCAGTTGCCCCTGAGTGAAGTACTGCTGTTAGATCCACCATGTCTGTTCTGGTTTCCACTCTGTTGGTTGTAGTTTGAACTCGTCTGTTGGCTTTTGTTTTCCTTATTAAAGTTACCTCAATAGTTTGACTGGTTTTGGTTTGTTTGGTTTCTGAAGACATTGTTTTGTGAGATTTGATTCCAGTTGCCAATTGGTTGTGCATTTTGTTGATATTGCCTGGCACTGGTCCTATGGAGTGTTGAGTGATGAAAGCCATTGCGTCTCTCCACAAGGCACCTTGTTTTCGATTGGCAGGGACCCTTTTCGTGAGTTCTTAGAGAATTAGAGCAGAGATTGAACCTCGTCACACAACCCTGTCGGTCATACGCTGAATTTTCCAAGTATTCGGGGCCACGACCAGAGTTGTGGTTTTGTGAGCAGAGTTGACATAACACATCTGGTGGCCCACTTTAAGACGTGTTCTGAGCTTACCTTTAATAAGATACTTCCTGAACAGTCTTATGGTTGTCTCAAGAATAGTATGTACTCATAAGGCTTACCTGACTAACTAATGTTCTAGATCTCTAGTCTGTTACTCTTCTATCTGAGCTTCAGTAGACAGTGCACGGGCCCCAATGCTAAAGTCTGACGTATATCTCAATACAAAACAAGAGCGGAGTAGAGAGAGAGAAATATACTTTTATGTTATATCAGGTAGGTAACTGGTGCTGACTAAATAGCTTTCTCTTCTGGTATCAGGGGAAAACAGATAAACATCTAAAGAAAAGTTATTTTCCCTTTTTTGCCGATCAGGGAAGAGTATTTTCAGTCTTTATTTATTTAAATAATAAAGTCTTCAATTCTTCTTTGTTGGAAGTCAACATTGACTCCATCTTTCCGGGGTTTCGAGTTTTTTGAAAGTCTTCTGTATAATATAATACGTTAATTTCTCTTTAGTCTCTCTGGAGGATTTTCTTTTCTTTTTGACTGTGTTGCTCTGCATCAGTTCGTCAGCAAGTCGATTCCTAGACACAGGTTGCCCAAAGAGCAAGGAGAGAACATTAACAACCACAACAGTATCTATTCCAGTACCACTTCCAGTGGGTAGAGATCCTTTCGGGTAGGCCCCGTGTTGATGTTGGAGGCGATCTTGATGTCCAGCGACTTACCTGACTTACCTGAATTGATTTGGTTTGCTTATGTTAGCTGTTAGATGTTCAGTATTTTTTCACTATTTTAACCTGTCTTGTTAGGTAGAATAAGTGTTCTGTTATACGTAGTATCCATTCCGGTTGGAAAGAATTTTAACTTGTATGTTAACTGTTATATGGAATTCGGTGGAAAAATCGAAGGTAGTTAGGTAGCTTGTCAACGCAAAGCTTGTTGACAACAACGAGAAGCTTTTAGTGACATGTGATTGTTTTGGCCATGTTGGATCATAGTAAATTTTGTTACTGATAATGAACATGTATTAGTATCCTGATTTTCAGTTCTAAATCGAGAGTTATTCTGATGCAATCAATTCTTACGAATTGTTTTGCTGTACTTCTACAATTTTGAGGAATTGTTAGTTGCTACGGTTTTTATTTGCGTTTTTCGAATCTGTAAATTCGTTAAATGTGCCTGTTGACTCTGTATTATATTTTGTAAAGGTTATACAGATCTCGCTCATAGTTTGTAATGGGTATGCACAAAAATGTCCAATTGTCGTATTCCCATTAACGATTATCAGAAAGGATTAATTAAACGTCTCTGTCTGCGCGCTTAATTGTTTAGGTGTTCGCCTGAAACGACATATCTATATTCAACATTCCAAATATTCCTTTTGGGAATAGTATCATGTTAGTTGTTACTAAAAATTTCCAATATGTTAGTTGTTACTATAAAGTGTAAACTAAAATGTTATAACTAGTTTTAATGTCATGTGATATATATGAGAATTTCATCGTTACATGTGTTATTGTTGTTATATTTGTTACATGTTCTATCACAATTATATGTATGTTACTATTACTATTTTATATGTGTATCAATGATATTCGTAAACGTGAAATTTTGAAATTTGTAATGTATCCGTTTTATCTGTTGTTGCAGATTATTGATGGTATGTTATATGTTATTATAAGATTGTTGCTCAATTTTGATTTTGGACATATTGTTATTTTGAAGAATCGGTAAATATCAGGTGATATACTGTGAACTTGTTCTGGAAATTGTTTAAATTTATCATGTTATGACTCATTCTACTTACTTACACGTTATGTGTAGAATTTACATGTTTTGTTACTTATGACTTATAGTTAGTCATTATACATTGTTATTTTGCACTATCAGTCTTGTTTACATCCGTTTGCTTTATTAACGCAATACTATCAGGTATTTTTTGGTGTTTTTCCTTATTTACAAAATTGCATATATCTGACTATGGAAAATTTTTGCATATACATGTACAATTTATGTGTGAGAAATAGGATAGGGTAGTGTAAAAGGTAAAAAAATATAAAAACTAATGGTGTTATATAAACTCTATTACACATGAAGTGTTTTACCTTTTATGATAACTGCTGGTAGTTATGTAATTGCAATCAGATATAAACTGTATTTATCCGGTTCTGTACAAATTGTTGAAGGGATACAAGGTAGGGTTGTACAACTATTTAGTATTGAGTATTTCTCGTAAGGGATGTTTAATGTAGATGAAAATAACATATATGCAGAGATGGTTTTATAGTTCGATAAAGCAATTGTTATCATTCAATAACAGTTTACTTTGATAGTTTACAATGTTGTTATGGTTATAAATTGTTTTTATTAGAGTTCTGAGTTGTTACTTGTTACTGGAATTATTGCTGTTATAGCTTTTCTGCTTGGTTGGGATAGTTTGTTCGGTCCCTGTAATATTTGTATTCTTTGATGAAGTGTTCATCTGTTGACAAGAAATGTGCAAGTAAGTTAGGTATTTCGTAAATTGAGATATCCGTAATCGACGCTTTGACTGTATTCCGTATTTCTTTTTCAATTTCTGTGGTTTTTCTTTCGTTGTTAAATTGGATTCTGTTGATAAATGCTCTATTTGTTACACTTCCTTCTAGGTGATATGTGTGATATTCTTCACACGGCTCTAACGCTTTGAGCGGTACCATTAATGGTCTTTCCGGTGCGTTTTTTGGTTGAAAGATATAGTAATTTTTAATCGGGTCGAAGTTACGGAGAGTTCCTAATGTATTATCCCATTTGAGTCGATATCCGTAATTGAGAAAATATGGTGACGTAAGCTGGTCATTTATATGTCTACAGCTTTTAGTAGTATTTTGGTTTTTGTCCCGTAGAAATGTATAGTAGATTAAATTATGTATTAGTTTGGTTTCGTGTACTCGGTAGTTGTTGTTTTGGACATCCTTCGGTGTTGGATGCAGGAAATTGAAACTGAGTTGAAAAATCTGATGGCCGAATACACTGTATGCTGATAAATCTTGGGATGCTTTAGCTGCGAGTAAGTCGAAGGTACATGTTATGGGTACCTTGAACTCGTAATCATAGTCATACAGAAAACGTTCTGTTGAACTGTAGAACTGCTTTAAGATCGGGTAAGTTGTGTTGGTGTAACTTATCTTGCCCCATGTTTTTGGTACTGCGTTTAACACTGTTTGTGTTTTCTGGTGGTAAAGGCGGAATGTATTCAGAAACTTGATCTTTTAGGTTATGTAAGGGTGACATAACAAAAATTGTATTCTCGAGAGTCAAATGGCATCTCTGCCCAATTACGATATGATAATAGAGGATTATAGTTACTACTATGCGGGCTATTTAATGTTCGCGGGTCCTTGTCTTGGAACCAGATGGCTTCCATGACCGTAGCTGTGGGGGTCTGTTCATTGGTAGACTGATGAAAGAAAGATTTTCTGTTATTGCTGCGTGGTGTTACTGCATAAGGGAAACGGAGGTTGTTCGGTCTGTTATTTGCGCTTCTAGAAAACAATCGTTGTTGAACGTTTTGTTGTGTCCTTAATATGTTCTGTTAGGTAATCATCAGGTGGAGGTGGTCTCACAGGTGGAGGATAGCTAGGAAGTGGGGGTGATACATATGTTTCAGCTGGTGATTGGTTTTGGTTAAGTGGTCTATTATTTTGGTAGCTGTGTATATTAGTACTAGTTCCTTGTTCGTTTTTTGTTCTGTTAAGAAACGATTGTAAATTTCGCTTATCGTAAATTTGTTTTGTTTGATTAAATTTGTCCTTAATTTTACGTGCTATCTCTTGCGGTGTTTGCGTATGTTGGTTTGGTGTGTTGTCCAATTCCACTCTCATCGTTGTTACTTTGTCGTTTGTAGTAACCAAATAATCGTCCGTCTGGGTGCTACAATCTGAAGCGTTGTCTCTTATAGTTCCTGGGCTCGATCGTCCTGAGCCAGAGCTCAGTTACCCTCCTCAACATCATAGCTGAAGGGGGAATCCTCTTTGTATGGTGACTCTGACTCATAGTCCATGTTGGAAGCCATTTGCTAAAATTTATAATGGTTTATTCTATTGCCAGTATATTGTTACACATTATGTTATGAAAGTTAGTTGTTATAGAGAATACAAGAACTTAGTATTAGTTCTGACTGTTATTTATCACTTGTTAGTGATTTTATTGTTATATGGTGTTTCGCAATTGTCATTTCGACGGTAAACATTCATACATTATGTTATATGTACATGGTAGGGAGTATAAATAAGTAATTAGTTTTTGTAGTTTTTATATATTATCTATCAAATGGAAACAGTAATAATATGAAAGATTTGGAATTAAATGTGTATAAGAAAAATGTGAACTATTGCTGATTACAAAAGGCTATGTATTAGTTGTTGAGGGAAATACTTGTAAGCGAATTCAGTAGGAACATATATATATATATATATATATATATATATATATATATATATATATATATGTATATATTAGAAAAAAAAATTGTTGGGGGCTTATGTTAGTTGTTCCGGAATACTAGTTTGTTAAACTTCGTATGTATCTGCTGAATGAGTATCGAAGTATGTTACTTCGTTCGTATGTGGCTGATCAGCATTTTTTAGTATGTCTAAACTGTGGCTGCGGTTATGCATTTTGTTAGCCGTTAATTTTAATTGATCAAAGTCGATAGGTGGTGGGTTTTGCATATCGAGAAGTTTTGTTGTAGGTATTAGATGTTGTTTATTAGTTGATTTTGCTGACGATTGGGGTATTTCAGAGGGTGTGGATTGATTTATGGTCATTGGTATTTCATAGGGATTATTATGGAATGAAGCTGGTTGTTGTTGTTGTATTATAGGTGCGCTAGGTATGGGTGCGCTAGGTATGGGTGCTTTATGGAGTGTATTAGAAAAGGTTATATTGTTCCCTACACACTGGTACGCAGGGGGTGGTGTAATCAGTTGTGGTTGTATTGTTGGTATCTTGTTTTCTTTTATGGTTGCTAATGGTTCTATTTTAAATGGTTCTTGTTTATATTTTCTTTCTGGGAGAGGTGGTTTCTGCAACTTTGTGGGTGAATCTATTGTTCTTAATTGTAGTCCTTTTTCTGTTCTTCGAATTGTTGTGTTATAATGTTTATAGTTTGTGTCGACGTAAATTTCTGCAGGTGTGTCGTTTTTATTACTGTTATCTGCGGAATGTCGACAAAAGGTATGTTAATATTTTCGTGACTTGTTATTTCCGTAATGTGTCGTATTATCGTCACTGTCATGATCAATTTCTTCTTCTTGTATTTGAGCTACTAATTGTGTTAACGTTTGTGAGAAGATTCCAAATGTTCCTGTAAGCAGTATTTTTGTTATACTGGCTTGTATGCCAATAGCTTTGTGTATTACAAAGGCGTTATAAAATTTTATAATAAGATTTGTTATAAATAATATCATACTTATCATTGCATATATTTTGCCATTTTTTCTAAGATATACCATGGCCAACCGAAGATTGATAGTATTTGTTCTTTTAGCCAGGCGCCGTCAAAGATTTCTTTCCAGTTAACATTGGGTTGATCTATTTGGAAGTTATATCCATTAATGTTTAGATCTCTCAACCATTTAAGTGATTGTTCATAGTTTTTGTATGTCTGTTATAATCCTAATTGTTCGAGTTCCAATAATTTTTGTGCTAATTGTGCTGCTTGTAATGGTTTTTCACGATCTCCCATGTATTCATGGAGTAAATCTCTTTTTCGTTCTTGAACTAATTGTTCTCTACTGTATATACCACTTTCTATTAAACTAGCTTTACTAAACATGTTATCAAGTACTATTTTTTCAGGTGAGATTGTATTTAATATTGTTTCAACTTTTACGGGATACGGTGTTACTCGGTATCTAGCTGTTCCTTCAGTGTCAATAGATATTAGTTGATCAAAGTTACTATGTGAGCATGGTACTTTCTTTGCCCATAAGTTTGTTTGTCTTGTTAATTGATGTACGTATTGTACTCTGTTCTTGTATAAAATTGGTTTTTTGTCGTAGCATTCACGAATCTGTGGTACGTATAATGGTGAAGACTTCTTCGGACGTTTGTACATTTTCATTACGTTTACTCCTTCTTGTTTTACAAATATTGATCTATCTCCGGTAAGGATGTATCCTAGGAGTGGTGTGTTCTTTTGTACTTGTGTGAGTGTTAATTGTCGAATGTTTCGAGTTTGTTCACATATTTGTGAGTAAAATTCAATTGCTTGTAGACTTATTCTGGAATATATGTTACTCATGTATAAGTCCATTTTCATGTTTAAATGTGTATTTTCGTTTACAAAACCATAGTAATACTGTTGGTTTTCTTCATCTTCATAACGTGTGTGTTCTGATATTATTTGTTTTGGTTTAATTTTTATAATTTTTTCCTCGTCAAATTTATCTTTCTTTCTTGTTACTTTTTGTCCTGTATGCATATCGAATCCATATTCATAGATTATGTAAATATCGTATTATTCCGTTTTGTGTAACGGTTGTGGTGATCCTCATTCTCGTTCTACTAATGGGTGTACTTCGAATCGTGTAGCGACGGTATCTGTTTTATTCAGTTTTACTTTTGTGTTATATCAGGTTGTTGGACTGTTGTCCATTCTGCATTTGTTTCTATCCAGTATCTATCTTGGTAATTAACCATGTATGCATCAAATCTGATTAGTTCAAACAACTGACAATGTGTTTGGGGTTCCCAAACAATTGCTGCTTTTGTAAAAGGTGTAAAAAGGTGTCGGTAGGCACTCTCCTTTTCTACGATCTCAAGGTAATTTTGTTCCCATGTATGATATTTCTTCTGTGTCGAGATTTAGTATTAATGATACTTCTCGTAATTCTAAAGTCCAAACTAATAAGTCTATTCTATTTTGTTTTCTTGGTCCTTTCATGCCGTTTGATTGTGCATTTTTGATTTCGAAAGGTATCCACATTGGATTTGTATAGTAATAGACTATCCTTCCATATGGTGGTACCATTGGAGTATCAAAGTCGAATTGTATTCTGCCTTGGAAGTCTTCTACCTTTTTCTGAATTGGTGGATTAGCTATGTAATTGAATGAGATGTTATATCGTGTTGGTTTATGTCTTGTGTTTTTGAGTAGGTTAACAACTCAGGTTTTTTGAGTAGGTTAATGTTTTGAGACATAATAACTAGGTCTGTTAGCTCTAACATATTTGGTGTGCTGCGAACACCATTCTACGCGTTCTTTGATTGTTCCTGCAACTGCGTATGCTTTTATCTCTACAGCTTGTGCTTTTGATAAAAGTTGTACTTCTGTTTCTGTCATATCCAAGTCTAGTGGTTTAAATTTACATGTGCTGATTCTGTTCAATTCGTAATATTTTACTTTTGTGATTTCATCAGCATCGCAATTGTAGCGTTCTATAAATATATCTTGAGGTCCGGTTGCGGAACCATTGATATTTTGTCCTGTTAATTCTACAAAGTCTACATTGGTTTGGCGTTTTCGTCTTTTAGTATTCAAGTTAAATTTGTCCAGTATACTGTCTGTTAACTGTTCTCTATAGAAGTTCCAAATTCTTGTCCATTTATCGATAGCTATTTCCCACATTGCTTCGTAGTCCGAGCTGTTTTTAAATTCTTCGATTTCTTTTATGTTCGTTTCATGAGTAAAATATTGTTTTGAGTATTTAAATTTGGTATTATTGTTAAATACATGGTTTTTCAGTTTATCAAATCTCTCTTGATCAATTGTATATGATGTGTTTGTCTTTTTTGTTTTATTTTTGTTCTGAAAGTTTTTGATGTGTATTTCCATCCTTTCATTGATTCGACTTTTGATGCGTTGTTTAACACGGTTATTTAGCCGATGTTCCAGTTGTGTTTTTGTTTCTATTTTCTTGTAAATGTATAATATTATTAATAATAATATTAGTATTATAGCTTTTAGTTGAAACGACATGTATATGAAAGACCTGTATGAGGATTATAGAACGTTGCGAATCCTAATGTCTGTTTTGTGTATCTGTCGAATTTATAGATAAACTCAATACAAATAAATGGTGCTGGTGTTGTCGTTGTTATTATTGAAGGTGTAGTTGCATGAAATGGATGATTAAATATGGTGTCGTATTTAATCGTGGTGTTAAATTTAAGTTCAAGAGATGGTGTTGCTAGAACGTTAAGTGCTGTGTTACGTTGTCGTATTGTAAGGTTTAATTTGTTTATTAATCGATTCCTTGACCAATTTGTAACTGTATCTCCAAGATTAGTAGGTCCGTATAACGATGGTGGGGTATTCCAAGTTTTGTGGTCTAGTGCAAAAAGATAAATGTGTTCATTAATCCTACTGCGAGTAGGGGGGTTAGGATTTAGAACTGGTGTCGATCTTGTTCTACCAGGGTGGCTTGATGGTAATCGTATTTCTGGTATAAATGAGGATGGTGATAATGCTGTGTTTCTTGGTGGTTGTGAGGAATTTGTTAGTTCTACTCGTGGTACGCATATCGATGTGTTAGATGATGAGGATTGGTTTGATCTTTGTGGTGTTGTACTAGTACTTGCTGATTGTGGAGATGTTGCTGACCAAAGTGAACTATGTGGTGATTGTATTGGTTGTACACGAAAATGTTCTTGGACAAAATTGAAATCTTGCCTTTGTTGAAATGTAGGCGGTAAGAAAAGGTTTGCTCTTAGTTCAGATGATGTTGGTGTCGGGATAGTGTTAACACTGGAGTGATCACTGGGTGAACTAATATTAAAATTGTTTAATGTTGGTGTTCCTGTTCTACTTGGTGGTTCTGAATGTCCTGCTTCTATGGGTCTGAATATATTAGAGTCTATGTCAGTAGAACCGTATGAAACTAATGTCGAGTCTTGTGTGGGAAATGAAAGTGAGGATCTACGCCGTGCTCTTAGGAGATCTCTTCTCTCCGGGCGGTCTCGCCGTTCCCTATATGGGTTTTCGTTTGCAGAGGTTTCGTCAATTTCTGGTGAGGTTGGTATATTTGTTAGGTCTGGTACTTCGTTATGGTGTGGTCTTTCAGGGTTATTGTTACTACTATTGTTATTTGTTGACGCAATTTTTGCAAATTATATTTTATGCTCCTGAGCCAGGTCCTTGTGTTGGGATTTGGATGAATGGTGGTGCTATGATTATGAGGGGTGTTAGTTCTTGTTCTGGTAGATGTGTCTGTGCTCCTAGATTTCATATCCAAATGTCGTTATTTTCGAGTCTCCAATTTAATTGATAGATTATGACGTTACCGTAGAACGGTGATTCTTCGGGAAATCCAATTTGTAAATAGAATTTTTGGGAGTGTAATGTGTAATATATAGATTCTTCTATTTCTGGATTAGGATAAATTTTTACGGGTTTACAAAATATTCTATTAATCCTAAACACATGCGGATGAAGAAATAAATTAGGATTGCGATTTTAATAAATTTGAAGATTTCATGTTCTACGATATCTATATTAGTTTTGCATATATGGAAAATATCGGAGTGTACTTTGTTCATATGGTTACTGAATTGGTGGGATTGCATATATGACTCTGCGGTTTCGGATCACTTCGTTTATTGCTACTATAGCCAAGTATGTAGATATAACTACTACACAAGGTACGAGAAATATAGTTAAGAAAAATATTTTTTTAGATAATATTAAATATGTTGCCACTAGTGCGTCCGGGAAATCAATTGTTGAAACTTGTTTGTTGAACTATTTTTAGAGAATGGTTATAGTTGAGTATTTTTATATTGTTAATTGTTTGTGTTGTGAATTTGACTTTCTGTTTGTTTCGCTCTGTGGTTTTTTGAGAAACTGTTTGTTTCGCTCTGTGGTTTGTTTCGCTCTGTGGTTTTTTGAGAATTGGATGAAATGCTCTACTGAAAAGTTACAGTTATTTGTTGAAGTAACTGACACTTAACGGTGTCGCACTATCAATTTTATGCTTGTTTCTATTGATATACAACTATAACGATGATTGGTATCATTTTTATTGTTATTCTTTTAGTTTTTTTGTCTAACAATTCTATAGCTTCTTTTTTGCAAACTACTATGAAAACTGTGTGTAGTTCATTTAGGTTAATACACCTATCTGTGTGAATTTGTTGTTTTAGTGTTTCGAACTCTGTGATTGTTTCAGTACAAGGTGCTGTGTCTTTTAGTAATTCAAAGTGTTTTTCTCCACAAAAAAGTTTTACTTCTTGTCCGGTTTCGGTTTTGCCTTCTATTATGAACAAACAATCTTTAGTTGATAATTTGCAATCAGATACTCTGACACTATCGTTATCAAAATGTAAATGACAAGTCCAAAAATTATCTCTTTGGACTTGTATTTTTATAAAGAGTTGATTTTTGTTCAATGATTGCATAAACTCTGATACACTAAGCATTGGTGGATTTTCATTACAATGGTGACTATAATGGTGAATTAACCGTTCAGAAATGAAATTAAAATACTTCAGGTTACCTGGTACTGCTGGATCGATCTGTGCAGGAATACTATTGATAAAATTCGTTAAAGAGAAGTTGAAATGTCTCTTTAGTTTGTCTAATTGTTTTCGATTTTATTAATCTCAATGAGTTGATTTAAATGAATATTTTGGATTCAAGTTTTAGATTGTTGGTGGTAGGCAGTGGGGTTAGATGAATGATATTAATTTTATAAAGTTTGAGAACAAAAAATGGAAATTTCAAAAGTTGATATGAAATATAGCAAAGAATTTTATTCTGACTGAATATTTTGAGTTTTATTATGTTTCTCAGCTCAGCTGAAATTTTCAAATTTTTCAGATTTTCAGTGGTTTTGACTTGTACGAGACAAAATCGGAGTTGTGATTTTTACTTTCTTGTTGTTGCTTTCTATAATGTTCGTGACATTTAGATATCTTCCGTTTTTCATTTTTGGGTCTTCTAGTTGTCAATTTTACTAATTTCTGGGTCTAATTAGATTGTTAGGTTCCCAGTTTCTGAATTAAAGTTTCTTCCAACGATTCTTTAACTTTTGTTCTCAAGATTTGTTTTTTCCTTTGTAATTGGTGTGTTGGTATGTAATTAGTGTATTTGATGGTCGGTTGACGTACTTCCATCATGGTATGTTTATGTTTATTAATCTGATGTTGGTGCCTATACTACTGTTAGTTTTTGTTTTGGAGTAGGTTTTTGATCAATGGTATAGCTAATGACGCCAACTATACCAAGTAATTTAGTGCAAAGGTCTAGTTACCAAGTTATTTGATGTGAATGATGTTACTTATAATTGGATAGGTTGTTGCAATCTTTGCAATTGTTAAATGGCAAGTTTTTTAAAGGTTAATTGGTTGTTTGGTATGAACGTCATTGTTGAAAAGGTTTAGCTGTATTTGAAATGTTTACTTCAACTACTAATGATCTTTGTTAGATCTGCCATGTTAATCACCATCTCGTTCATGGTGTCGAATATGGTAATTGTTCTGATAATTATTTGTTACTAATTGCGTCTGCAAAGAGACAGTAAGTCTCTGTTAACTGTTCTAACATCCTTTTATCTCATTGTGGATGTTGTCAATTTGTTAGTTCCTTCCCGTTAATGGGGTCCTTGTTGAGTTTTAGTGATTATTGTTATCACTAATGAGCTGTGCTAATGATGTCTTGTAACGTCCGTTTCTTTACTAATGATGTATATGACATTTGTTAAACAACGTCCGTATTTTGCTTATGAGATGTATGACGTCCGTTTTTGGTGGTGACGTGTGTAGCTATGACGTACGTACACTTACGGTGTTTGAAAGTCAACTGTTCATAATGTCGAATGTGAAATGGTCGAATGTTATATTAATTTTGTTGGTTAAAGGTCATGTTAAAGGTCATTTGATCACCTTTAAAGATTGATAAAATGATGTGTTCAAATTTCAAGTAATGCTTAACTGATGTTTTAGTGACATGTAAATCCGATAACATCAATGTTAAATGAATGTTCTGTGTTTTAGGTTTATTTGTTATTGATATTGGGTTGTGATGAATATTCAGTGCCCTTGATTGTTACATTTAGTGGTTTATTCAATTTTTGCTTGGTTTCACAGCGTTTAATTGTTTTCCTTGAGCTTTTTTTTTTACTTTGTCCTAAATATTTCTGTAATATGTGTTGTTACATAGGTTGTTACATGTGCATTCCTTTTACATGGGTGGTTATAGCAAATTACTTCTTCTAAAAGTGGAAGTTATTTAAAAGAAGAAGTTATTTCCCTTTGTACGTGTTACTCATATGGTTATTTTTAGCTTCCGTTTAGTTCTTATATTCCTTTCTTAGTTAGTGTTGTTTTATTCTTTTTACCATTGTCTCGCTTTCTCCTTGTAATCATTGTTGTACTTTAGTATTTAATAGTTGTAATCATTGTTTGTACTTTCATTGTTGTACGTTAGTTTTTATTATTAGTATTATTCTTAAGTGTTCCTGGATGCTGACATCTACAAAATGTCTATTCCTGTTTTAAACTTCTGAACATCAGAAGATTGTTATTTGATTCATTGTTATCTGATTATTTGTTACTTGATTATTTGTTTATTATTCGAATGTCGACAATTTCTAAACGTCTATTCCAGTTCCAAACTGTGGGACGTTAAAATATAACTTGTTCTTTTGACCGTTTTTTATTTGATTTTGTTTATATGAGAACTTATACTTTGTGATATTCATAGTTGAGGTTCCAAGAGCTACTATCAATACCTATTTGTTTTAGTATATCCTGTGTGGATATTTTACTTGTGATTTGAATCTTTGTTATTTGTGTTATTTGTTTTATCAATGATGTGGGTGGTTGTTGCCAAATTTGTATCAGTTCGACGATGGTGATGTTTTGTCGATGACCGGTATTGAGGCGACTGGACTGTGGGATAATGGACTGTGTGGGCGTAGTTTCACGGGTGTCAGTGTTTATGTTTACAGTGTTTATGTTTGCAGACATGTTTCGTCAAATATTACAATTCATTTATATTTAGCTGTTTTTATATTTCTCCCACTAGAAGGTGTTAAAACTTAAGGTGTTAAAACTTAAGGTGGTATTTATCATATTTTATCTATTTTCAGTTTCATGGCGACATGTTTTGTTGTTAAATTACTGGTGGTGAACTTATTTTTAGTGGTTAGAGGTTAGGTGAATGTTAACACCTTTTAAAATTTAAACTAATTTTTTATTTTCTGTCATGTTTTTAATTTGATCTTTTCATTTGTTAATATAAATGTACTAAATGTAACTTTTTGTACTAAATGTTTTACTGTTTTGGTGATTTGCACACAAAGTTCGGGTTAGGGATGTGTGTTATTTGTAGAAATTTTGAATGTAGGAATACTGAATATAGAAATACTAAATGTTCTCAGAGTAGTGGAAATACTGTGTAAAAAATATATTAAGATTGTATATCTTTTCGAGATAATTCAAATAGTTAGGATAGATTTTATACATAGTCGTACAAGATATCAATGTATGTGTATATTTAGGGCGGATAATATATGACGGGTACATAGGAGATTGTACAAGTTTAGTCCGATTATTGTTTCTGGTAGGACAATGAAATGAATAAATTATAAAGATTTTTATCGGGTTTCACAGTTGATATAGGTTTTTATTATTTATAATTAGTGACATTATAATTGAATTTTATTAATTGTAATATACCAAAAGTTGTATTATTGTTAGTAATACTTTTTTAATATCTGTTATCATTATTATTATTATTTTATAAATTTATTTAATTATTATTATTTATTATTTTGCTAGTGTAATTTTCTTCCTACGAAGATTGTAGTTATGGGCTACTTGGGTTTGTTCTTTTTCGTGTTGTTTTATGTTCGATTTATTCATAGTCTTCATGTTTGATTGCTTTAATGTTGGACTTCATTTGTAAGTAGGTAGTTTTGCAATTCTAGTTTAATATGTTTTTCTTTTGGGTAATATGGTACAATGTGATTTCTGTGTTTTGTTATGTATTCCTTATTGTTATCTTTTAGTATATAAGTTGTTTCCGTAGGTTTATCTATTATGAGGTAAGGTCCCGTTTTCAATGGTAGTAATTTTTTGGATACACCGTCAACCTGTTGTTGATTTGTTACTAATACGAAGGTATTTATCTCAAGAGGTTTTGCTGTTCGGAATCGACGGTTCATCTCATCTGTTAACTTTTTTCTGTTTTGTAAGATCTTCGTTATCGTTTGATATGTGTCATTATAGTGTCTTTCTTTATCAAGAAACCATTTTGCAAATGTTCCTTTTTGTAATTTCGCTATTTTTGGGTGGCTGAATTGTTTTTCTAAATGTGTATGTGCCGGTTGTGTGTTACATGCACTGGTTCCTGTTGGGTTGCAATTTCCCATTTCGTCTGTTGTCGTTCCTAGTTTTATTTTTGTTGGTTTTCTTGGTTTCTGGTTGAATACAACTTCATATGGTGACATGCCTAGTCGTGTTTGATATTTTGTATTGTATGCATAAGGAAAGAACTTGGCTTTTCGTGACCAATTTTGGTACTTTTCGTTTAGTAGTGTTCGAATAGATTGTCCAATTATTCTGTTTGTTCCTTCTACTAAACCGTTTGTCCAAGGTGCATATGTTGTGCTTGGTTTGAATTTTATTTCAAAATAATTGCATAAATGTGTTAGTTCTGTGTTAATATATTCTGATCCGTTAACTGATCGAATTTCTTCGCGTAATCCGAAATTTCATAAACCAGTGTTCAAATAGTGCCTTAAATGCGTAGTGTGCATTATTTTTTGGCGCACACATTATTGTTACATAATGTGAAATTGCGTCTACTATCACAAAGATGAAGTTGTTCCCTTCAGATGTTGGGTGGATTGGCCCTTTTGTATCAATCATTATCATCTCGTTGAAATATGATTTTCTAGGTGCTAACTGTTTTTGCTTACTGTTAGTTTTCGTATTTGCAAACACTTTATTTGTTTGGCCTTGTATACAATCTGCGATCAAGATTTTGATCCAAGTTGTTAGGTTTGGAAAATAGTATTTTTCCATTATGTTTCTTTTTGTCTTTTCGAGGCCTGTATGACCTACTAGGTCTATTTAATGGTTGTCGTAAAAGGTACATAGTATTAGTGTTAATGGTAAACAAATCCGTTGTATTGACTTGTTGTGGATTCTTATGATAATTTTAGTTATTCCTGTTTTCTCGTCAATTACAATTGATTTGAATTTTCTGAAATAGGCGAATAGTCCTTTATTTCCTCCTATGTCCATTGTTACTGAGTGTGGTTTATTGTTATGTTTAATCCACATTTTTACTTTGTGAAGTACAGGATCTATTATTTGAGTTTCTTTTATTAAGTCTTCTGTTATCTTTGCTTGTTCGTTATAGAAGATGTCTGATATTTTTGCATTTTCATTGTTCGGTTTTTGTTTTGTTCTTATGTTGTTTATCAATCTCAGATAGTCATCATCGTGATGTGTTGTAAATGGTCCTTTTTGATTTTTCTCAATAATGAGGTCGTCTTTTTCTACTATGGGCGACTGCCAGTTTTTTGTTTTTGGTTTATATTTTGGTATTAAATTTGTTTTTGTCTCTTTATTATACTTTTCGTATGATATTGGGTGATATTCGTTTTTGTCAATAATTATTTCAAAATAGTTGTTGCGTATGTTAGCTAAGACTGGGTAGTGTGTTTTTTCTTTGTTATCATCGTCTGTGTTATTGCAAATACTGTATTTGCATTCCAGATTATTTGCAAACGGTGTTTTTGCAAAGAAGAATTTTACGTCTTCTGGTATTTCTACTGTTATATCACGTGTTTTTGTGAAATGTTCTTCATCTATTGTTCTACTGAGTAAATCAGGAAGGGCTAGGTTTTTTCCTTCTGTCCAAATAATGTGTAAGTTTGGGAATTTCATTAGTATTAGTTGAAATCAATAATCTCTGTGGTTTGGTTTGTTCTTTGGAGTGACAAGATAAATGATCGGTTTGTGGTCTGTAAATAGTACAATTGGGTGATTTGAGCCTGTTAGTAGGAATTCATACACTATTATCGCTGAGCACTCTCGGATGAGTGTAGATAATCGCATTTCTATCGGTGTAAAGAGTCTAGAATTTGCTGATAATAATCTCATTTTCTTTTCAGTCGGGTGTTGTTGTAGTAATGCTGCTCCTATGCCTGTATTTGATGCATCTGTTACAATATAGAATTGTTTTGGAGTGTCTGGCATTGATAGTTCTAATTTGTGTGTTATTGTTCTTTTCATTTGTTCAAAAATTGTTTGAGGTTCTTTTGTACATTTGAAATCGTTCTCTTTGTGTAAGAGATTGTATAATGGCTGTAGTATTGGTTGCATACCATATACGTATTTAGCAAGGAAATTTATTGTTCCAAGATATCTTTGTAGTGCTTTCATGCTTGTTGGTGGTTCCAGTTTTTGGACTCCATCAATTCTTGAAGTAAGTGGTTTCACTTTTTTATCTTCAATTATGTGTCCAAGGAGTTTAACCTTTTTTAACATGAAATATGTTTTGTCAGGTGCTGTTTTAAGGTTTTCTATGAGTAATATTTTGTGATATTCTACTAATATTTCAAACATTTGTTCGTATGAATTTGTTTGAATGAAGATATCATCAACATATGCTACTAATGTTCCTTTCCTAATCAAAGGATATAGGAAATGCGTTAATATTGATGCAAAAGCTGCTGGTCCAATTGATATTCCGTAGAATAATCGTTTGAAACAGTATTGTTCGTTTCCAATTGTGAAATGAGTGTATCTTATTGATTGTTCATCTAGTGGTAGTTGTTTGTATGCGCTGTTAAGATCAGCTGTTGTAAATATTGTTCCGTTTATTCGAATTAAAGCTACGTCAACATGTTCAATTGGCCAGTTGCACTTGGATTCATCTATCATGCTGTTTAAGTATCGTGCGTCTAATACGATTTTTAGTGATTCTCCTTTTCGTAAGATAAATACTTGAAACAATTTTTGAATTCTTTCTCTAAGGTGTATTGGTACTTTGCTTATTCTTTGTTTTTTGAATACTGCATCTTTTTTCATCGGTAGGTTTAATTTTACTTTTGTTTTTCCGACGTCAAATTTTGTTGTCTCATAGACTTGTTTGTAGTCTAATATGATAGTTACAACTTTTTCAAAATCATCTTGTGTTAAATGTGAATGTTGGAAATCAAACATTTGAATGAATTCTTTTTCTGAATCTGTGTATTTGTTAATATTGAATTCGCATTTGAAATTAGGTTTTCTTTCAAATGTTGCTACTTGTTCGATTGTTTCGTTGGTTTGTATGTTTAAGATTTCATTAATATCGTTCTCGTTTTCATATGTTAGATGGCATAAAGCTGCAAATAAGTCTATTGAATTTGTTTGGTACATTTCTTCGTTTTGATGTCTGAATGTTATGTTTTGATACATGAAACCAATTAAACCTTTATTGATGGTTATTTTGTGTTGATTCTTATTGATTAAGAATATGTCTATAAAGTGTTCTTCTTTGGATGACATATCTTTTATATCTGTGAATGATATGTTTTGATATTTATTAATCGGTTCAAAATAGAATTTTGATTTATGAATTGTTTTTCCACTTGATCTTTCCATCTGTTTGAATATTGGAATTGGAAATGTCATGCATTTGTGTTGATTCTGATCGGAATAAATTGTTTCTTTGTTAAATATTGGGTATAGTCTAGAGTAGTATGGATATCCTTTTGTACTGTTCATGAAGAATACTATGTCGTCATCTATAATTGTATTGGTATTGAGTGTTAACTTGTTCGTATTTACATTTATGGTTTCTATATTTTCTTTGAAGAAAGGAGTTCCAAGAATATTATGATTACATTGTGTAACATAGAAATGTATGTTGAAATTGTGTTGAGGTTTATTTCTGTTGTTGGAAATTCTATCGGGTGTTAAATTTAATGTTACTGTTCCGAATGTTTCTATAGTTGTACGGTTTGCTGCTGTTAGTGTTTTGTTTGCTTGTACTAAGTGTATCTCTGGATTGTTGTATTTTATTTTGGTTCCAGGTATCTTCATTTATGAGATTTAATGTTGCTCCTGAGTCTCGTAGAAAATCAATTTCTAATATCAGTTTCTGCTTTGTAAAATCTTGCTCAAACTTGTTACATTGGTACATTGGTAGTATCCAAGTTGGGTTACTTTCTAGTGTATTTATCACTGTTTTGCATGTATCTTCACTTGCATTGTAAAATTTGTCTAGTATTTCTTGATCTTCATTTGATGATTCGGATGTGTATTCGTAATCGTCAATTCCAGGTGGATCATTGTTTCGGATCTGTTTCTACATTGTTAGTTCTTTTCTTGTTGTTGTTGTTATACTTATTTCCGTCTGAACGTCGTTCTCTAGATTGATATCTGTTATTTTGTTCTCTCTGTGATGAGTTTCTTCTATCATCTCTATTGCTATTGTTCGAATAGTGTCGATTGTGACTATTGGAACGTTGTCTATTTATGTCACTTCTGTTTGAATCTTCGCTGTAATGTCTTTGTCTATTATAATTATGTTTATTATAATTACTATTGTTATTGTTATTTCTGTTAAATGGTGATTGCTGTCTTGAGTGACTTTGGTTTGTATATCCGGAGCTTGATCTGCTGTTATTGTATCTGTTATAAGTATTATTTCTGTTATAACTGTTAGTTTTGCTTCTGTTATAATCGTTTCTATTATAGCTGACACTTCTATTGTTATAGTTGTTTGAGTTACGATATCCTTGGTAGTTTCTATTGTCTCTATTGTTTGAGGTATTGTTGTAATTATTTCTTGATTGCGGTCTGTATGGTGTTCTGCTTCGTGAATTATTGTATACTGGTGATGTTGACGGTAATTGTCGTCCATTGACGTTATTTGAATCAATTTTCCTGTTTGGTAAGTTTTGATTATTTCTCATGTGACTATAGAATGATTTTTCTTTTGGTCTTGCTATGCTTTCTCGTCGCGGTCTTTTAAAGCATCTACCTTTCTTGTGACCGTGCGAACTGCAATAACTACAAAATAGTGCAAATTTAGGTCTTCCTTTGAAATTTTTTCTGTCATATGTATTGTTAATTCCGTTGAGAACGTTACAGATCGTTCCTTCAAATTGTTCAAGATCGTTTTGGTTAAGATCGTTTATGTTATTACAAGCAATATTCATCTGTTTTAGATCTTCATTAATGTTAGTTGTTGTTTGATTGACTTCGTATAATCTTTTGTGATTATTGGTTATTGTTCTTGTCAAATCCATTTCATCTATTTTGTCAACTAATGTTTTAAATGGCATTTCTGGTTCTCTTGGCGTTTGTTTATGGTTCGCATGTTTTTTCAAGGCTGCTGTTTTTAACTCATTATCCGAACATCTAATGAATGATTGATTCATTACGCTGTTTCTGTAATCTTCTGTATACAATGAATATGCTGTCTTTACCAGTGTTTCTGTTCTTAGTGCGAGTGATCGTAGTGATTCATTTGTATGTTTTTGAAGTTGTTGTAATACTATTTTTGCTTGTTGTTTTGTTTTTTCTGAATCGAAAACATCTGTAAATTCTTTACAGAATCTTTCCCAATCCAGTTTAGTTTCACTCGGAAGAGTTGAATACCATTTTTGAGCTGGTCCCTGAAGTGTATGTAATATTAAAGCTGCTCTTTTAACTTTCCATTGATGATGGCCTGGTTTGTTTACTGGTTCTATACCACTGCTAAATATCGTTGCTGCAACTATACTGTTTAGATATTCTTCAACAGTATATGCTGGGTCTGTACCATCAAATGGTCGTATTGTTGTAGGTACTGAACCACTGCTGATGTTTTGTTCTATTTGTGGCTCTTCGTTTATACTCATTGATGTTAATTGTTTATAGAATGGTAAGGGAGGTTCTGTAACTGTTGTTTCCCTTTCTTCTGTTGTAGTTGTTGAATTTGTTCGTCGTATACGATTTTCTTGTTGTCTGTGGTTTTGTATATGGTTATTTTCTGTGTTTCTGGTTTCTGTTTGTGGAACACTTTGTCTATTAATATTATCTAGAGTTCTTTCTAATCTGTCAAACATTACTGCTAGTGCTTCTTCTTGTCTACGCTCTATGTTTTCATGTATCTGTTTAAATTTATTTTCGAAGTTATCTATTATTCTACTTGTATGGTTTGTTACTTTTTCTGTTATTTCGTCCTTTAGTTCTTTGTAATCATTGGTTTGTTGTTCTCTGTGTTGTTCTTGATAGTCTCTGTTGTTATTTGATGGATTCATGTATGTATTATCTCTATTATAATTGTGTTGTGTTGGGTACTGATGTTTTCTTCTAACGTTTTGGCTGACTGACGGTGGTAGCCAGTTCCCTAATTTTTCATCTGAATCAGAAATGTATATTTCGTCTGCTGTGTTTATTTGATGACCAAATAAATTTGATGTTAATGGTTTATCTGGTTTTAATGTTGATTTTTGTTTTGATTGAAAACTTGCGTTTAATGGGACATCTTTTGGCGTGGAGGTTGATGTTAAACTTCTTGATAAGTTGAATGATGTTGATCCGGTCTGCCCTTGATCAATAATCTTTACATAGTTTTCTAATCTTTCTATGTAATTTAAGCTATCCGAACTTACCTTTAATGTGTTCTCAAAATGTGGTGAATAGTATTCGTTATTCCAGATGTTTTTAGGTTCATCTTGAAATTTTTCAATTTCTTCATGGAATGTTTCGCCAAATAGTATTCTGTTATCATTAATATGTTCTTAATTATCTAACCAGAATAGGAATGTGAATTCTGATATAATTTGGATTATATCTTTTCTCAATGCTTTTAGGTCTTCTTTGAGTTCAATAATTTTTGTTAACCAATTGTTGTAACAATATATCTCTGTCCTTAATCTGTCGTTGGCTGATTTTATTTCTTTTTGTTGCTGGTTTATGTACACTGTAGTATTTTTATTATTTCGTATGTTGTAGATGTTATTGCTGTTAGTTTTGTTTTATCTTGTGATTCTTCATGTCTCTTTAAGAATGTTTTGAGCATATCAGATAGTGTTGTTTCATTTTAAAAATTATAGAATGTCTTTCTATTACCTTTTTCATATGTTAAGGTGAATGTATAATGTTTGTTATATTGATCTCTATCCAGTAGTATTACTGATAGATAATTCGCCAGATGGTTTCTATGTATGTTAATCTGTTGCATATGTTTTGTTTCTTTGAAGAAGTTATTCTTCAAATTTATTATTATTCTGTAAATAATTTCACGGTTTTCCTGCGCAGGCGCTAGCAATTGTAAATGGTGTTAAGAATTGGTTATTAGTATTTGTTTGTTCTTCATAATTGGTAGCCATCCTGATGTTATTTCTAAGTTATTCGTTTTGTTTGCCAACAGTAATTTTGTTATCAGTCTTTAAGAGTTCTTTTCCCAATTTTAGTTCAGCACTGGTCGCACCAGATAAGACGTGTTCTGAGCATACCTTTAATAAGACACTTCCTGAACAGTCTTATGGTTGTCTAAAGAATAGTATGCACTCTTAAGGCTTACCTGACTAACTAAAGTTCTAGATCTCTAGTCTGTTAATCTTCTATCTGAGCTTCAGCAGACAGTGCACGGGCCCCAATGCTAAAGTCTGACGTATATCTCAATACAAAACAAGAGCGGAGTAGAGAGAGAGAAATATACTTTATTATTATATCAGGTAGGTAACTGGTGCTGACTAAATAGCTTTCTTTTCTGGTATCAGGGGAAAACAGATAAACATCTAAAGGAAAGGTGTTTTCCTTTTTTTTAGCCAATCAGGGAAGAGTATTTTCAGTCTTTATTTATTTAAATAATAAAGTCCTTAAATCTTCTTTGTTGGAAGTCAACATTGACTCCATCTTCTAGAAGAATTGTTCACTTTGGTTCTCTGGTTCCGTTTTGGGGAGATATCCTCGCACGCCTCTGTGTAGGAATCAATCCAATCAGCAAAGTGGGTAAGGTTGGGTTGCAGCAAGGCTTGACTTCCTGTGCGTTGATTCAATCTGATTATCATGGTAGCGTTCAGTTTGTCTAAGGCCATTCTCAAAACAACTGAAGTCTTGAGATCAGCTTCAAGGTTGTGAAACCTGAATTTTTGTACCAGTCTCCTCAAGAAAGATGAAGAGCTCACAAAAGTGGTTGCTTCATCCGTTCTGGGTTTCCGCCAGTTCTCCAATTGATCCAGGTATGCAGCGACAATATGCTGTGGTTTGCCAAAATTTTCTGTCAGTTCAGCGATGGCTTCATGGTAGTAGTCCCCATTGTAGCCTTATTCACTTATGGAATCTCTTGATTTAGGTGTTACAGAGTTTTGGAGGTATGTCTTTTTTTGGGCGTCTGAGAGGCCACTGTTGTTGTGAATGGTTGCTTTGAAGAAGCTGAACCACCCTTGCTAACTCAAAGGATCACCTGTGAAATTATCAATTGATATCTTGGGCAAACTCATTGTGTTCTGTATCATCAGTGCTTGGTGTTGCAACCAGTTTGGAGGAGAACTCGGGAAACTTGGGAAACCCTTGTATAGGTTCTTGTTATAGCCGTTATTATAGTATACATCAGGTCAAGGTCAGGTACAATTGTTCTGTGGTTGGTGATTTTTTGTTGGTGTGTACCTATGGCTCATGGTTGGACCAGCTCAGCCATTGTTGTGAAAAGAACCTGGTTGTTGAGATTGCCCTGCTTTGCTATCCTCACTCTCATGTCGGCTCTGTCCTCGAACATGGTTCTCTTCTCTCGATCGACTTTGAATTTTGCCAACGTTCATCTGTTCGCAGTGCCCCTGTGAGAAAGTCCCTGTTCCTTCGTCTCTCTTCAATGTTCAAAACGGTTTGAATATTGTCAGGGTCTTCTGAGTCGGACGAGTCAGCTTTGTTTGTTTCCTGATTGTTGCGGCTTGCAAACTGATGTTTCCTTGCTCTATTTCGTACAGGGTGCTGTTTTCTCAGTAGATTAGTAAAGGAGCTGCTGATGTGTTAAAAGCAGAGTCAGTGTCATTTGTATCCATTCTGTGGGCTTTTGCTCTCTGTTTGCATTTCAGCATGGTTAGGTTTCTTTTGGCAAATACTCAGCAAGTGTTTTCAACTCTTCAAATTTTAGCTGTCGCTTCATCAGTTCACTGCAATCTCAGTCCAACTGCTCTTTCGGTTACCTCAAGAGTTCTAAAGTTCCACTATAAGTATGCTTAGATTTCGTTACTATTGCTTTTTTCTTCGAAGAGGTCTTTTACTGTGTTCCACTCTATCACTTTCAGCTGAAGCTGTTGCTTGAGGCTGTTCTTTGCTGTTGATGAGGTTTTGGACTTGTTTGTCATGTTGATTGTGTTAGAAGACTTTTTCTTATTTTACACTGCACAAGTGTATACTTCACTGTTACTGCACTATGTTTCCTTTTTTGCACTAATTTTTGTTATGTTAAACCTAATATTTAAAAGAGCCTGTTGCTTACTGTATTTAGCTAATGGTTTTTGCTTAATGTTTGTTTGCTATGTTGGTGCTTGTCACTATCAGTAATCAGTGAAGTTTGATACAGATATGATGGTTCACTAGTAAGAAGTTGTATAGAATTAAACCATTCCAATAATCAGTGAAGTTCCCACAAACGTAGACAAAGGTGATTATTGTCCGGTTGCCTATTTATTTTTCGAGCGCGATAGAAAAAACCCTAACCTGTGGTGGCTAACTTTTGATCAATGTGTGTGTGTGTGTGTCTAGTGACACTGGGGGTATAACTTCACGTTCCTATAAACCTTAAGGTAGCAAGAGCATACCAGGCCTTGCAACTAATCCTAAGGTAATGTGTTTCTATTATTGGTGCTTTTAATTTCAACTAGAGGAGGACCTACTCCTTTCAAAAAATAATGCGGAATTGAAAGATAATATATTGATCCAACCATACCTAGACGCCTATTAAAATCCAGCTTTCGAAATGAGACATTCAATTCTGCAAGTAAGGCTAGGCCATCTGTCGTGACTACGCATACCACGGAAGCATTGTTCTCAGGAGAACTCTCATATCAGTCTTCGCTTCTAGGGCCAGATTAAAAATCAGTTGGATTTTTTATGATTGTGATGTTTTTGATTAAAAAGTGTGAAGTTATCAAAACCAGAAATTAAAATATGCTAAGTATCAAATGTCTAAATTCCTCGTTGGAAAAAATTCCCCAGTTTGAGTCGAGCTTCTTTCAATGGTCCTTTTTTGACCCTAGGATACGCCAGATATGTTTATGCTCTTTGGCCTAAGTCTTGCATACCAAGACAACTTTTCATTAATGTTTGTATTTCTGAAAGTCGCAACCATGGCAGCAAATCAAGCTCTATAAATACATAATAATTCGCGCCATTGGCACACAAGTTATGATCAAAATCGGGAAATCCCTTACTACAAATAATATTGAAAGTGAACGTCAACCAATTCTGACTTCTTCAATAAACTCGACATATAGAAAAGCTTCAACGAAAATAGGTTGGGGGAATAGAAATCAGGAAATGAAAAGGTTTGGGAGGACGAAAGTGTAGGTGGGGGGATAAAAATGAGGGTGTGGGGGGAGATAAAATATAAAGGAACTTGGTTCCTTCACAATTCCTTAAGTTTCAAAACAACAAAACTGACGATTCAATACATTTAAAAACGAAGATACATTTGATTGTTCAAGTTTGTAACCTTACATACCGACCTTTAAAATGGAAGAAGTCGACTATTGTTTGTTGAAGATTAAAACCGAACAAACCGATGATTAAAACCGAACAACCTATTTTTCAGGTTGAAAACCAAACATAAATATGATAATGAAGAAAAAATGTTAGGGCTTTCGTCGTTTTCGTCCAACATAAATTGAACATGTCGACGATTTTATTCTATTTATAAATGACAAGTTCTGATCTAGGAAGGCATTTTAAATTGTAATCAACGAAACGGCCTTGAAGTTTAAGTTCTTTTATGGTAAAGTTTGCAAACCAGCATAATTAAACGTCAACGGTAAACAATTCCGAGCGGCTAATTTGGATTTCATCTTTGAACATATCATTGAAATTCGGATAATCTCTATCGTGATCATTCTTATAAATAAGGCCTATATTGTCAGATGCATCAGTTACAAGAATTTAGCTGAATTGACGGGAATCAGTTTTTGATATTATTCTTGGGCACTTGCAATTATTATTATAAAGAATTACTTTCGACCATATAGTTGCTGCTTTCACGAAAATTGTCCCGTTTACAGTCTGTCCCATTTAGATTAAAAGAAAAAATCCTTGTTTTATTTTACAGTAAATGTTTACAGTATTTGTTTTACAGAAAATTTTTTAAATTAAAATTGTGCTACTGTAAAAATTTTAATTATGTTTTAATTTGTTTTAACAGTTATCCATCTTAGAAAACTGGAATTTTAAAGATGCGAGATGTTTATATTAGAAGCTTTATAGGTACAAGGGAGTTAGGTAAATTTCCTAATTTCTATATCCAAATAATTTTTTGATTGAAAACGTACACTAGGTCTGGCACGGTTTTAGAAGCGATTGGAGTTTGAAGATAGTCTGCTCAGAGGTGGTTGGGGTCCTCTTCACCTGAGCACCCTCGTCGAGACTAGAAGTTCATATGGCAAGATCTTGCAGGATTCATACAAAACTGCTGGTTATCTTGCAAGATCTTGCCAGTTCGTTTCGGTCGAGCTCTGCTCTCATTGGTTGTTACAGGAGCATTATTTTCCATTTTGTGATGCAATTATCTGCGATATAGCTGCATTAACTAATGACCAGATAGATGTCAACTTAACTTGGCCACAAGATGAGTTGAGAGCTAAAATGGTCTACTGGTACCGAAATGTAGTTATAATCTTAAATGATTGGACCCATTATACGTGAGTATACGCAGGACGAGGTTTTTGTTTGTCCTCGTTTCCCCAGTCGAGACCAGATGGTTATCGTGCAAGAGTTTGCCAGAATCTTGCAAAAACTGCCTATCTTGCAAGATCTGACTGAAAAATGGTTGTCTTGCAAGATCTGGCAGAAAAATGGTTATCTTGCAAGATTCTTGCAAGTTCCTTCCGGTCGAGCTGTCCTCTTATTGGCTCTCATTCATGCAACACATTTCATTTCGACCAGAAATTTACTTAAGAATCAGTTGCGTGTTTTTTAAAGAAAAAAAATAATTTGAATAGATTTTAAATCTGGAAATATGAATTATCTGAAGAAAACAAATTAAAATCAACCTTTGAGAGCTGTTAACACAAAATAAATTACTATCAAAAATTATTTTCCTTCGACTTTATCAAGATTTACAAAACTACACGTCTATATTACCTTTTCTGATGAAAAAATTATGTGTTATTATTCTTTGCATCTTAAACAGCTTTATTTCGTTTAATTTAGCTCCTTACGCTTAATTTTTCTTGCCAATGCCCAAAAAATTTGATGCTTAGATTAATACTTTTCTGATGGTTTTTTAATAATTGTCTTTCGCTTTTGTGTTGACGCGCAAAATAAGTGTACATTTGAATATTGCAACCGTTTTAGCGTTTTCTTTCCAAGTGTAAGGTCTTTTCAAGTGTAAGAAAATTTTTTTTGCAAACGGCTATCTTGCAAGATTCTTGCAAAACGAACGGTTATCTTGTAAGATTCTGGCAGAACGAATGGCTATCTTGCAAGATTCTTGCAAAAAATGGTTATCTTGCAAGATCTTGCAAGATTATGGCAGAAATTCTTGCAAGACGATGTATCGTCTTGCAAGATTCTGCCAGATTCTGGCAAAATCTTGCAAGAGAACCATTCGGATCTGGCTTGGGTTATGATGCAGAGCATTTTTGAACCCACACAGCGGGTACGGTGCGTTCAAAAAATACACGGTCGAGGATTCTTTTTTGACGAGCAGCATAAACGAGCACGCACTTAAGGTCGCGAAACATTAACGCACCAGGTATTTTAGGTCGAGCATCATTAACGCACCGGGTAATTTAGGTCGAGCATCATTAACGCACCAGGTACATACTGTCGAGCCAAAGTCAGCAGCATGGACGCACCAATTCTGGAACATAGACGAGCCACGTTCTGCCACATACACGAGCCACCTTCGGCCCCACAGACGAGCTAGAAACTTTGTCATAGGCGAGCTAAGGTCTGCACCATACACTTTTTAAACATCTTTTTTATAAAGTACTGTCGGAAAATTATCTCAAGTTGATTGAAAAAATCGACTTTTTGAGATTTTCGAGTATGTTCTGGGTGTGTTTCCCTCCTCCTTCTCTCAACCGGGCTAATGACCGGCTATGGCGGAAATACAAACAAACAACTATAGGAGAATTGAGCAGAGCACTAGAAAAAAAACTAGGCTCGAAAAGTTCTCTCCAAAACAGATTGAAATACTAATTTTTTTCTAGGAAATTTAGGCGAACCAATCTTTTTGCATTACAACCTAAATAGTACTGGTAGTCTGGGATATCAATTTGGTTCAATTTGAGCAACTCTATGACCCAATCAAAAAGACCTATTTTTAAAAATAATTATTCGAATTAATCGGAAAATAACGTACGAAAAACTAAATTTTTTCCTAGGCAAGCTATAGCAAAAAAGCTTTTTGGTTTACACTCTACGTACACAAGGGATACTCCATACCGAGTTTGGTTCACTTTGGACAACTCTTTGACCTAATCAAAAAGACCTATTTCTATAGACCACGTGTAATGATATTTGATATGCTCTCGCTTTCCATGATCAAAAAGACTCCTCCATTAAGCTATTTTCGCTAAACAACTGATTGAATCAAATATTCTATTTATTTAAGCAGTTGAAAATCTCTCTCGACAATTCTCCCTTGACGAATTGCTTCCTGTTGGACCATCTAAATCTCGTCGAATGCGCCGTGAACTCAACTTGACCGCTTTCTCTTTTTTCCGCTTTCGCCTTCTCCGTTTTCTCTTTTCAAGTCTATTGATCCCTTTGATCATGTGCTATCCACGCAGCGCAGCCCGGGTCGCGGTTTCGTCGAAAAAAATACGTAAGAATTGCGGTTAATCGCGGTAAAAAAAAGTATTGCATTATTTTTCATCGACTCCGCTCATTTCTTGCATTATTTTTCATTGATTCCGCTCAATCCCGTCATCTCTTGCATTTTTTGAGCGAAATTTGAGCAGACTCCTCGACTTGGGCGCATCTTTCAGCGATGGATGCGGTGAAAGCAGTGATTTTTTCAGAATTGCGGTTTTACAGGTGACAATTTTACTTTCACCACATTCACCGGAATTCGTACAAAAAAAACTGCCGTACACGGGTTCTAAACTCTCACCTCCTGCATCTCAACCACTTCTTTTTCCACTTATCCATCTGTGACATATTTCTGTGATAATTCTTTTGAATTTAAACTAGATTCCATGAACTTTATGAAAAACACATGCATGGAAATTTTGTAAGATTCGCGATTTATAGCGGCAAAATTTAAGATTAGCACTTTTTAGCGGTAAATTTTTTACCGCTTAAGGGTCCAAAAAAATCATCACTCTCAACAGGAGAGCGTGAAAATTAAAATTTCCCCGCTGAAACCGCATAATTTACAAGGATTTTTACCGATGAATTGACGTACGATCTGTGGTATTTAGGTGTGAGATTTTTCTCACTGGTTTCACTGATGAACTTTCTCGCTAGAGAAACTGCACCAAGAATTCTTGTTGTTCTAGACCTCCAATACAAAGGGGATCTCTATGAGTTTGTATTGATTCCAATAACTCCTTCTTCCAATTATACTCCATCATTTTTGAATAATGTTTTTCACTTATATGCAACAAAAAACACAAGAAAATCTAACATTTCCTCTAGAGAAGCTACACAAAGATTCCTAGTGTTTTAGACTGCTCATACGTAAAGCATCTCGCTATGAGTTTTAATTGATTTCAATAACTCCTTTGTACGAGTGAAAAACTCTTTCATGGAAAGGACAATAGCGAAATTCTCCTAAAAACGGTATTTTCCTAGGCAAGCTGCAGAAAACTGGTTGGGCGTTATAGACTCCCCATACAGAGAGATCGCTGTGCATTACTGTCATCAGTCAACTTTTTCATAGAAAAAAAATATTTTTTTGGTAAGTAAAACACACAAATCCCTCAAAACAAGAAACCGAAAATTCTGGCTATTTAAAATTTCAACCCAATATGGGAGTACTTTGAGTTCAATCTGTTGAACTGATTCTTGCATAAATGCCAAACATTTCTACTGCGGGGATAGCAAAAGCAAAAACGACAACTTACTTGAATTTTTATTTCATTGTCGTTTAGGCTTTAACGAAAATTTTTTTGTGAATTGTATGCATTGTCGTACCAGAAGTTTCTTTTTCAAAAACTAAACTTCTTCCACCTCTCTACTATTACTAAAAATATATTTAATAAAAATGGCCAATTAAGAATCGTAAACAGGAATTTTTACTTCTTTCAACGCATTCACCTTAAATTATACATAGCTTCATTAAATGTTTTGAGCGGTGAAATATTGTACTGTTTGCGGTTTCTAGCGCTGATATTTTTCACCGCTCTCGACGCATTCAATTCTTTTCTTACATCATTTTAGCCATTGATTCTGCAGTGAAGATAATTGATGAATTTAGTGGTGACTTCTTGTAGAAATTGCAATTCTTAGCGGCAAAATCTTTTTTTTTCCACCGCATTCAAGGCTAGATTTCACAGCAATTCTTACTCTTTTAGCGGTTTTGTAGCCTTGAAACCTCGGCCTAGCAGAGTTTTGGAACCCGGGGTATCCTTGTTTGCTTCCTGCTCCTACGATTAAGGCAAAAAAAATTGTTCCAAAATTGAGGTCAATGTAGATCCCCATTATAGCCAAAATAATGTAAGATGTACGCTTAGAAACCCAAAGTTATGTAAGATCTATGATTAGAAACACAAAATTATGTAAGATCTACGATTAGAAAATCAAAGTTATGTAAGATCTACGATTAGAAACGCAAAGTTATGTAAGATCTACGATTAGAGACGCAAAATTATGTAAGATCTACGATTAGAAACGGAAAGTTATGTAAGATCTATGCCTAGAAACGGAACGTTAGATAAGATATACGATGAGAAACCCGAAGTTATCTAAGGTCTATGATTAGAAAAGGCACTACTTTCTTTTCAACGCCTGAATATTATATCATACATAATGCATTCATCGCCAATCTTACATAATGTTCATTTCAACGCTGACACCTTGGCCGGAGTATCGAGACATTAAATGGATTTTAAAGTGGAATGGAGCTATTTTTACTATAGTAGTCAGTCTCAATTAGCTGTTTAAGTGTCAATACTTATGATGCAGTAGAGTAGTTATGATAGAGTTGAGACGATACTCGCCCTTTTCAAAATTAAGGAATATTTACTCGAACTTCTTTTTTATGTGTTGTGCTATTTCGTAATCTTTTGTTATTTGCTGCAGACATATTAACTTAAAATTCACAAATAGAGAGGCATGAAAAAATTTCAAAATAAAATTAAGTTGAGAGTCAATGTTCAACTTTAACTAAAACTTTTACTGAATTCCGATGATATATATATATATAAACAATGTAGGGTCATCGTCTAGGTTGCAATACTATACTAAAAAAATTTGCGATTAAACTCTGGCGTTTTGAGATTTCCATTTTTGCATTTTTTTTTGCTTTTGTTGCATTTTAATGGGACAGACTGTCATCACAAAGAATAATTTGCTTCCAAGTCTATAATGGATGATTTACTAATGGAGGATACAAGATTTCAAACTGCGGATGCTCTGGAACAAAATGACTGCATTGTATGTTCATTACGACCAAACGAAACACCAGAACTAATCGGCCAATTCTGCCTACATTGTGGTCGAGACAGAACAACTGTCGTAAAACAGCTGAAACGCAGAATAAGCGTTGAGTTTGACCCGTCCCGTATTTGAATTTGAATGTCATTGTTCACAGTTTTCGTTTTTAATGCTTATAATTTAGATAATGTTCATCAAGACAATACTTATCGGAAACTCTACTTTCGGAATTGTTTGTCTTTTGACAATCGCAATTTCAAAACAAATTTTTTAAAACATTATTTAATGGATTAGCGTTTCTTATTTTTCACAGCACTCAAGAACTTGAAAAGGAGAAATTATAATGTAACTTAGAAACTTTTTCAACTTAGTTCAACTTTTTCAAATTTTGGCTCGCTTTAGTCTGAGCATCAAAGATTGAGGCCTGACAAATCATATATAGATTCTTTATAGACGAGTCGATAAGTGAGGGTTGAGCACTAAACTTAGCAAACGAACTGGCGTTCAGAAAAAAGAGAGATCTTGAAAAAATGACAGAACGAAAAAAAAACTGATTGGCTGAGCTAATTGTTTTTTCCCGGGTCACCAACCAGACAACTTTCTTTGATTTCATACTAAGTCATATATGATTCATAGTAATCATACTAGGTCATATATGATTTGTATGCTTTCTTAGTAGTCATACAAAATTCCTGGAAATCACACAGGAATTATACAAAAAAAAATTAAAAGCCGAAAAATACGCACCCATCTTTGCAATAAATATTGCATTACAGGGACTTTTTGCGGATCAGAACGTGAATCCGGGGATTCACATAAATGATAACTCACCGATAACAATAAAAACGTGATTTGAACGAAAAAATATGTATGATTCTTGATAATCATACAAGCATCATATATGATTTCTTTGGTTTCATACAGGCTCGTACTATGAAATCAAGTACGGACACAAGGAACTCATATATGATCCTTGTAAGAAATTATAGAAACTTCAACCCCGTTTGATCAGAGCTATAAATAATTTGGCATTTTTTTCTGAAATTGAAACCCAATTATCACAAGATAACTATCTAAAGTTCAGTAGAAGTAGCTTTTCGTCTGTTCAAACACAAGGGGAAATCTTTGCATGATCTTCATATTCTTTCGGGTTTTTTTCAATATTTGAAATTTTGCTAAAAAATGATTTATATTTATAGGTAACTCTAATAATATGCAGTGCTTTCATTCAAATCAGTCAAAAAGAACAGCTAATGCGAAAAAATGCGAATTCAATTGTTCCGAAATCGTTGCCCAGAGAAAATTACCCTTGAAAAACTTGTTTAAGAATTTAATTTGCAAATTGCGATGCAAATCTGTGTTGCAACTAGGATTGACAGATATCGGTAATATCCTTTTTGTCTTGCTTGAGGGACTTAGGGGACTCAAATTATCAGTAGAAATTCTTTAAAAACCAACCTGCAAGCAATTGTGCCATAAATTTCTCAAATTTTCCAATAATGTTTTTTGCCATCCATTCCTTTCTATTGTAATCACGGATATATTGTTTTTGCGCAAACATATTTCAAAACAATTAAGTAAAACACATTTTGAGGAAAAAAACTTAACTACCTCGTGATTAATGATATAGCTGAATTTCGCGTTATAAAAAATCAGTATGTAATTTCGAAAAATCTATTTGCCAGGAGTATAAAAACGGCCAAATGACTGATAGTTTTAGCTTCCATTGCTTGCTTATGTGTTTGATAATCATCGCATAAAATATATGGTGATTACCAAAAAAGTTTGCCATCATCATTAGTACACCGCGAAAGCAACATTTTAGTTTTTTAGTATTCTTCGCGATATGAAAATTTTCAGATAGTCAGCAGCTTTTGCTTCTAATGGTAAAAAGTTCATTTGTTTCAGCAGAACTGTTTAATGAAATTGCAACCGCGGACCGAGCCGAGTAAATTTTTTGTGTCAAAATTTATAAACTAAACAGAAACAAAACGTCAACAGGATTAAGAATATGAGAACAAACCCAATTTCAATATCAGTTTTCAGCTTTCATTGCCGAATTTTCAATATTCGGTTCGTCATTAGATAAAGACGAAATCCCCATAAATTGGTTTCTAAATAAGTTAGACTGGTATGGGCTCAGGTAGTTTAATTTGTATCCAATTACCCCCAGAGGTCATGATATTCTGCAGAATAATGGTTTTTAATCGGAAGTATCTCAAAAACAAATTTGCTATATTCCTTGTTCTTCATATTCCTTGTTCTTCTCCTGGGCTCGAAGTACACTCGAAAGGAAAGGATCAGACAAGCTATAGTTCTACAAAACAAAACAATGTTCGCTCACTTTCACTTCTGATCAAATCCACATGCACTTAAAACCGTTTCCGGTTAGACTCACTTGCACAACAAATAATCAAAACAGAAGAGCGCCAACAATAGGCGAGTCCTTCAGCTTCCTTATATTGATTAAAGTGACATTTTCGGGAAAAAAATGATCGAAAAGTTAAACAAAAAGGCTCGTTTGCTCTGTACGTTGCTAACAGTGCTACGGAACAAAAGCCAATATTATTTAGCTGAAGATTGAATCAGAAACAACAAGCAGCCAAGTTTGAATTTTCAGAGAAAACGAAGAATCTGAGTAGCCTTCAATCACGAAATACTTCGTTGCACTTCAGTTATGCTAAAATATATCAAAGAATTATCTTGAAACAAGTTCTAACAAAACACAAACCCTTTAAGTTTTTAATTTTTTGGACAATTGACTCTTCGTTTTGACGACTTTGATTGAGCTTCATCTATTTTTCTATAAACCGCTGAGAAACAAACTATTCTTTTGCCAATTCTTAAGTCAAATTGATGACTTTTGATTAAAAGTTAACAGTTTTTCATACTCTTCAGTTTTTTCAGCTAGAAAAATTTAGTCAGAAGCATTAGCAAATGTGGCTGTAGAAAAAACAATAGTGTTTCAAAGCCATAATGATTTAACTATGATTTCATGTTTTGTCTAGATAATCGAAAAGGAAATCAAAAATAATTAAGGAGACAGTGGCTCTACTCCACGTATAATCAAGGAAACTCTTCTCTTTTCAAGCTATTCTTAGCCCCTACGTTTTAGTTTTGAAAGTCAAAACGTTGGAAATGGAGTTTTTAAGAAAATTGTCGTAATTATTTCGATTATGTGGCTTATATTATCAACGGGACAGAATAGTTGCAATATATCTCCAATGTTTTCTTGCAACATCACATAAGCGGTGTTTTAATAGAAACTGTGGACTTATATCGCATGCCAAAATATTACGAAGTCAATATGAATTTATGCAGTTGTATAAAAAAATCGGCAAAGTGAAACAAATCAATGTTTGAAAAATTCGAAAACAAAGCCTTGAAAGTCCTGGAAATCAATTAAAAAAACAGCAAAAAATGCAACTTTGACTAGTTGAGGGACTTGAGGACTACTGGCGTACTTGCTAACGACATGGGTTACACAATTGAGAAAGAAAGATTAAACTTACATTTTGATACCTGTGGTTTCAAAGTAATGAAAAAATCATGTTAATACACAGATTAAGCTGAGAACATTATTAAGCATCTAAAACAATAACAAAATATTCACAAAAATTAATACGAAGAATTGAGGAGAAAGTAAACAAGATTGTGGCATAAAGAAAAAAGAGCACAAATTTTTTCTTCACATATTGAAAGATGTTTTTCTATTGACAACATGGAATCAGAAACAATTTTTTGGTATCTTCTACACCTGTGAATTCAAATAATAAAACTCCTTAAGGCAGCTTATAGCCAGTATTAGTTTTCATATGTAGTTTTGTTTTGAACACTCCGAGAGCAACTATGTTGTTTTATATGAGCACAAGGTCTAAAATTTTCAACTTCTAAAAAAATCAATCTTGATGGAACGATTAGCCGCGTACAAGAAGTAACCTTAAAAAAGGCAAAATGTGTTACTAGAGTTCATTTCAGGCTTCTTAATGTTTTTTTTTTCAGAGAGAAAGACGAAGCGTTTATCAATTGTCAACTAATAAAATAATTTTTTTTAGTAATACAGTTTCTTTCGTGAAAAAAAAGCTTTAAAATAATTAAAAATAGAAATGAGTAAAAAAATTTAAAAGGTAGACTCTAGATTTAGTGTTCTTCAGTCAATTACACATGCGGACAAAAAGAACGCTATCACTTAAACTTAAAATTTGTCGAATTCTTTCAGAATTGATACTAAATATCCTTATAACTTTTTGAGTTTTCAAAATTTCTTTTAACTTTTAGCGATTAATAGACAGACCTCAATCTACTTTCATGCTGTTTATCAAGACTAAAACAAGTATTTGAAACGAATTGATCATGGGATGAAAAATCAGTTTAACACTGGTGAGGACTGAGTAAAATTTTCTTAAAAATGTCTAAAAATTGGCTGAAAATTTGTCGCAAACTCTTTTTTCTCGAAAAACACTTCTTTTATGTATTTCTGTTCTATATGGAGACCTTGACAAAACGATAGAAATCTTGTTTGTGTTCGTTGTCGTATATGAAGCTTTGCGGCTAAATTTGATATAAAAAATTGAGCTAAATTGACTGCAAATATGGGTAGCAAATGGTCAAATTTTTTTCCAGAAAAGCAAAGTTCCTAGTAATTCTCTTTATAGTGATATTCTTGACGAAGTGAGATTCAAATTGATACCAAACAAGCTAGCCCGGGATGCCCTCAAAAAAGTCAAAATTGTCCAAACAAAAAAATTGGGGCTAGCGTAAAAATCACCCTTTTTTCGAAAAAATAGGGAAATAATTATTTCAGAACAAGTTGAACTAAAAAATTTCACAATTTGACGTGCAAAGATTTTCCCATATTGATGCAAGAATTTTGCTGCAGAGCTATGATATTGGGCAGATTAGCGATAAAAATATCTTTTTCAGTTTAAGCCTACTGGTAAACGATGCTTTTGTTATCTTTTGGACCTCTTGGTTCCGATCATAGCTAATACCTTCTTCCTATAGAGTTTCTGATCACAACGATTCTGTTCTAATGGTTCTTGGTAGATCAAATAGTTAACAAACAGTTTTGATTTTAGAAAACAAATTCTCCACTGAAAGAAACCCCCATTTTAAACTTGAATTTTGGTCGTGATTATTTGTTCGGTTGTGATAGTTTCATATCAAGTCCCACTGGCCGCTAAAGCATGGCAATCAATCGCAAGGCATGGCCAAGCACGCCAAATGCGCAGCTCGTTGATAGTCAAGTGGGGGTTTATTTCCGTGGGGGGTTTTTTCTTATGAAAAATTAAGTTGGTTTTTTTTCTGTGGGTTTTTTTTAAACCAAACGACCTTCTTGAAAAAGCCCTATTGACTCTGAATCAAATGCAGATGAAAATATTTCTGATCAGACTTGTTGTTCCGACCCCCACTTTAGTGGGGAGGAGGAACTATATTTTGTGTTTAGAATTGTCTCTGATTAGACGCACTTGCGCTGGAATTCGCCTTCGACCGGACCATCATGCGTTTTTGAGGTCGTCCGGACTATTCTATTATAAAATTTTGAGGTCACAACTTCCAGAGATTTTACAGATGAACTGAGCCTAATCAGAAGTCGCTTGGCTTGGTCGAAATTTCACTTTGTATAATTATTACCTGAATCTTTCAACATCTGCTCAATAGTTATTTCAAAACGTGACCAAATGAATTGATATTATTTCGATTGCATGCTTCATTACAAAATCCAGAATCAATTTATCGCGAACCAATTTGGAAATTAACATTTATCATTCAATAACTTCATCAAAATTGCTCTTTTGAATCGGAGTAGACGTCAATAACTAATTAACTCGAACTTATACAGGTTATTACACAGCAAAAGAGCAATTTTACATCACAAAATTATCAAAAATTTTGCACCATTTATAAGTTCCGTACAATTAACAACCATTTTGATTTTGTTAATCAAATTCAGAGATTTATAAACATAGAACGAAATATAAGATTTGATAAACCTTCAAGACACTTAAAATGAGCTGCAATTTCACATTCATAATGCCACAAAAATAGACTTATTTTTAATCACGCCACTTCAAATCGATTAAAACACAATTCGATTACAGTAGCAAGAACCAAGAAACCGTTATTTTTGTGACTACTTATTCAGCGTCAGCTGCCGGTGCTTCCGAGTCTGCAGCTGGTGCAGCTTCCGCTGATTCTGCTGATTCTGCTGCTGCAGCTGCAGGTTCTTCAGTTGATTCAGCAGGCGCCGGTTCGGTTCCCGTCTCAGCCGCTCCGTTTTCTACAGGAGATTCTGCCCCGCCTAAAACACAGAACCGCAATTTTTAAATTTTAAACATTAAAGCAAATAATATAAACATTAAACTTTAATTAACTTGAAAAATTGTTTGGCAAAATAGATTTGAAAACGAAATAATCTTATCGAATTGCTATCGAGAACAAAATTATGAAACGTAACTTTGCAAAATGAGGAAAAAATCAAAGCGCAGGTGTTTTGAAAAAACTAACATCCTGAATTGAATTTTGAATTATTTAAACTTTAGATTACCTTTGTACATAAAGGGATAGTTACATGGTATCATTGTATTACATCCTTTTTTTCAAAGATAAAAGGAAAATGAAGTTTTAAAAGTTCATAACTTCAAGATAAATAAACAAACAATGACCCCATTTTCAGTTCGCGATATATGCATAGTATGTCATTGAAACACAATTTTAAAAAGATGTTTATCAAGTTTTATTTAGGATGACCAAAAAACATGAAAAACAAACAGTTACATCATAATTGAAGTAATGCGAAATATTTGTTGAGAAACAGACGAAAATAGTTGTTTTGAAAATGGGGGAAAATATGGTAATTTTACAATCAGCATAACGGTTCAAATCAATAAATCTATCGTCTCGCAGTTAATACAATCAAATTACCCGGCGCCCGGCCACGGCCCGTTTGCCATTTTATGTTCGTCTAAATGGGCCAGGGTGCAGAAATAATTCCCAAAGCTGTGGAAATGTAATGCTAATATCCGGCCGAGTATCATCTCAAATTTCTATCCCCACGTGAACAAATTCTGGACAAATAAATAATACTTTTGATCCGGGCGCCGCTTTTATGGGCGAAATATTTAATGGGATGAAAAAAATTGGGCCATGTTGGTGGGAGCGAATTTCAAGCCCCGCCTTTTCCATTTCCTGCTCAAGATATTAAATTCACGTTTTTTTGTTCTTTTTAAACAGGGAAAATTTACCTTGTAGCAACCTATACGAAGCTACTAAGTTTGCCTTCCACGCCGAAAAAAACAAGGATTGAAAAGAAAACTTTTTTTCATTAATGGATCGAAAATGAATTAAGATGGAATAACATTCAAAATTGTGATGGTCGAATATGTGCTGATGTTCGTTCAAAATGATGCAATTTTTCAAAAATTGACCAAATTTGTCCTTAAAAATATTCGTTTTTTCCTTTTATACCCATACGAAAAATTTTGAACGCATAATCCGGGATCAAATTTTACCAGGGAAAAAAATTTTAAATTTGCAAATTCTATGTTTTGATATTTAAAATCAAAAATCGAAAGTTCCCTGAGCTATCACACGTAAGCATAACTTTGAAAGCCTTCATTCAGCATTTCTTTCCAGCGGAAAATTTTTATTCAATAGAGGGTGTGAAAAGTCCAGAGTAGCCGTGTACCCCCCCCCCCCCCTAGCGTCTCTCCAGCCTCTTTGAACTTCATTCCCCGCCGGAATATTTTTTCCCAAATTCCCACTTCCTCAACCTCATTAGTATGCATGGGCACCTAGAGCACAGAACAATTAATTATGGCTTAGTGGAACTCAAGCATGATCAAAAAGTGAAAAATGGGTCTCGTCTTAATTAATTTGACATTCTCTAATTGAGCGAAGATACCTTTATAGCTTTTTTTTCTATTTTACATACTAATACACTTGCGTATAACCCAGAGCCATGTTTCTGTAAGTCCTTTTATAGCCTACCCAATTTCAAGTTCCCCAAAATTGGGCCGAAATTGCCAACAAATTGGGTATAAAAATGCGCCCCGCTCAAAACGAACTTATTTCTCCTTGAGTGGTTTTTATTATCTATGATTTGAAATTGTTCAAAGGGCACATCCTCAGCCCCCAGGTTGATGTGGCATTTTTGGGATTAACGAGGAAAAATTGAAGTTTCTTTGAGGTATCACGGGAAAAACGGGGAAAAAGCGTGAAGCTTAACCAGAATTTTGCCAGACATCCGAACTGAATAAAACCGGCAAATACATGTAGAAAAAAAAGGAGTCCAGCTTAGCCGATGCCTGTTAATTTCGAGCCAGTATCTCTCCGTCGCTGACAAAGCTAAGCATATTTTTCCTGATGAAATGCGTGTGTGCTATTTTGTAACTGGGAAGGCAGGAGGCAATCTCAAATTTGGCTATTTCCTTTTCTCCAGTTTATCAATCCCCCCAAATCAAACAGAAATTAATGAAATGGCAGTGGAAAAAAGAAAAAGAGAACCAAAAGAGATAGATAGATAGATAGATAGAGAGAGAGAGAGAGAGAGAGAGAGAGAGAGAGAGAGAGAGAGAAAGAGAGAGAGAGAGAGAAATAGAGAAAAAAAGATAGATAGAGCCATAAATGTCGATACCACTTGTATATCAAGAACTTATCCCTCAAGATTTGGTCCAGTTTTTAACTCTGGAGGGACCAAAATGGTGGGGGGGGGGGGTTGCCGCTGCCAGAAAATAAAAGTGAAATTAAGGGTGGTATTATTTTATTCATGAGTCATGGTAATACTTGCGCGTGGCTTTCTGCCTTTTGCGTGGGTTGTAAATGAGCCACCCTTCTCAACAAAGGGCATAAATTACAGACAACAGAAAATGCATAAAAAAGAGGGCTAATTCAATTTCACTTCAATTCTTTTCCGAGTGGAGTTATAGAGGGCCAAAGGGGAGGGCTGGGGGGGGGGGGGTTGGTAAGGGGTTCATCGTAATTTATTGGCAAAGGTATATGCGTTTTACGAAGCAATGGGTTCTACACAAATTGAGGGTATGTTGTAAAAATAGTCAATAATTAACAGCGCGGCGGAATTGCTTTTGGTTATGTAATTTTGGGATCAAGAATGTCTTAGGAGGAATTAAGCTTTGGGCAATTTGGTTTATTGGTAAATTTGGTGCTTGGGATTGTTATGTCTTGTCCCAGGCTTAAATGTCAACTTTACCTTGATAGCGATTCTTTCTTATCGCGCCATTTTAGTATGTCACGGTATTGCATTTCGCATAAATTCGTTGCAACGTATTCGAGTTTCGATTTGAACTGTAATTTAATACTAAGCTCTCACAATTATAGGTTTTCCTCCTCCAAAATAGCATTTACAATTTATGCAATCCAGGGTTCGGGCTATAATCGGAAATTGCACAAATTTCATAATTTTTGGACTGTCCGCCACAAAACAAAATTCCAGCCGGAATTAGGCTCAGGCATTTTGAACTGAAAAATTGACAAACTCCATTCCAACTGAAATGAATTTGAATCTGATTGTCAAAAACAACAAACTTTATTATCTAGTCAGCTTGTGACCTAACATTTTAGCGCATGTGCCTTCACCTAGTATATCATTAACTGCGTTTGTTGAAGACTTGCGCTTGAAAAAGCAGCAAAGAAAGGTAAAAAAATTGACATCCAGAAGGGGCAATTTTTCAAAATTGTCCTATAATTTCTTTGAACGTCAAAAGCTTTTGAAAAAATAACAGCAACAGCCAGAGTGGCGCGTTTTTAGAAACCATATCTGAGAACATGTATGGTTTCATCATAGATAGGCCACAATTTTTCTCTTTCCATGCTATATCTTCTAAATTAAAAATAGTGTAATAGTAAATTAAAAGAAAACTAAAAAGGCAATCAACTTGAACATATACACTCAAAATATAAAACGCCATTTTTCAAAATAGCAACAAACAACACTTTTCGATCAAAATTATTGCTGACACTTTTTTATACACTATGGTACCAAAAAGCTACGTACACCTGAAAATTTTTTTAAAGCAATTTAAACATCAAATGAAGTATTTTGAGTATAAAACCCGTCTCTAATAACCCGTCACTACATCATTTAGCTCATGTAGCGTCTAGCAGACGGTTTCTATAGCTTTCGTACAAGTTTCTAACACCATCTACAGCAATTTCGTTCCCAATTTCTAACACTTTCTCTTCCAAATTTTCTCCAAAACTGTCTTTTTTCGTAATCGCTGCATCAATATTGTCCATAAAATAACAATTGGAGTCAAATCTCGGTTATTTGCCTACCATACCAGTACCTTCCACTTCCTTTGAAAAAAAAATTTCGACAACTTTTGATGTATTCACAGGAACATTAAGGTCTTGAAAATCAGATTTTTTTGTAAGTATTCACAACTTCTAAAATCGCTGGAAATGTTTAGCCTGTTTTGACACCTAAAAAGCTTCTACCGTCCATATAAGTGATTGCCTGTCCGAATACAAATTTTTTGTGTATCTTTTTTTCAAGAAATCTTGCCTCTTATCTTCGAAAAATTCGAACAATTGCATCGTTGGATATGCTCACTTTAGTCTCATCAGTAAAAACTGCATCCTTCAAATAACGTTTGTATGCATACTGTGCATTAAATCTTGAATTAAGTTGAGCTGTTTTTGTACTTTCGTCTATGAAAATCAGACTGGCAAATGGTGAAAGAATAAATTGGCTTAACCATCAAAACAGAGAAAATCAGAAAAATAATTCTCTCAAAACTTCTAAATGTCACACATTTTTTCACGGCTTGGCGCAATTCATGCCTATGAAGCACGAGTCATGCATTAAAAGTAGAAATTATGCTGCTCTTAGCTTTTTGGTGCCATACTGTATTTAGTTCTGATTTACGTGTAAAAAAGTTGCGAAATTTGCGTGACAAAAAAATAGCAAAAAACGATGTCCAAAACGTCATAACATTCACTTTTTTCATTTTAGCCTTGGTTTTGACAAGAGAGTAAAAAATTTAAGTTCTGTAAAACGATAATTCGGATTTTTATAGGCATTAATTTTATTGCCATTGAACTTCTGACCACTGCCTTGCCAATAAATGAAGTCGATATTTAGGAAATTTCACAGAGAATCGTTTCTTGCTAGAATTTTGTATACAACACACTTTCTATGGCTACGGCAGAATTTTAAAAATTTTTCAGGGGGAAAAAAAACATTTCTCTATCAGTGAAATTCTGAATTTCTGAATCAATTTATTGAACTCAATTCGACGCTTTAATGATACGTTATCTTTTTTTTTCATTAAACCACGAGCCAAAATTACTATTATCGAATTTTTTTCAAAATTGTGACCGTGGATTTAAAATTTATGTGCTCAAATTATTTTAGACTACAAACACTCAGATTGTTCGAAAATCCATTTTCAAAAGAAATATTCATCCGCTGAGCTGATCAAAGCAAATTTTTTTCTTCGTTTTATTTGAGGCTTTGGTTTACAATTTGCAATTTGATCATTTATTTGGAATTGTGGTGGTATAGAATTATGTGATAAAATTCGAATCAATACGAATAAAAACAAGACATTCTGAAATCTAAATGGCAGTACTATTACACACATATTTTAGTTGGCATATGTCAATACTAGCATTTCATAATTCCCCCAAACTACATTTAATGTTTCGCATCGACTGAAAAGAAAACTGAATAGAAAGCTCATTGTGTAAATTTTTTTTATTTATTCAGCTTTTTCACGACGTTTTCCATGGCGACTATCAATAAAAATTATGAGCGCTGTTTCAAGGCAGTTTTGTAGGGGGATCATATAGCTCGTGTAGCGTGTAGCAAACGGTTTCTATAGCTTTCGTTCACGTTTCTAACGACATCTGCGGCAATTTCGTTCCCAATTTCTAACACCTTCTCTTCTAAATTTTCTCACAAAAAATCTGTTGTCGTAATCGCTGCATCAAAATTGTCCATAAAATAACAATTGGAGTCAAATCTGGACTATATGCCTACCACACCAGTACCTTCCATTTTTCTTGAAAAGTTTTTTGACGATTTTTGCTGCATTCACAGGAGCATAAAGGTCTTCAAAATCCGATTTTCTTAAACAGAGTATTCTGCTTTTACACTTTTTATCACTTAGCCTGCTTTGACACCTAAAAAGCTTTTTCCGTGATTACCTGTCCGAATTAAAATTTTTTATTTATCTTTTTTCAAGAAATCTTTCCCCTTATCTCCATAAAATTTGAATAATTGCATCGTTGGATATGCTCACTTTAGTCTCGTCAGTAAAAACTGCATTCTCCAAATAACGTTTGTATGCATACTGTGTATTGGATCTTGAATTAAGTTGAGCTGTTTTTATACTTCCGTCTATGAAAATCAGACTGGCAACTGTTGAAAGAATAAATTGGCTTAACCATCAAAACGGAGAATAGAGAAAAAAAATTCTCTCAAAATTTCTAAATGCCGCGCGTTTTTTCACAACTTGGCGCAATTCATGCTTATGAAGAACGAGTCATGCATTAAAAGTAGAAATTATGCTGTTCGTAGTTTTTTGGTTCCATAGTGTATTTGGTTCTGATTTACGTGCAAAAATTTTCGAAATTTGCGTGACCAAAAAATAGCCGAAGAAAACTATCTCCAAAACGTCCTAACGTTCACTTTCTCTATTTTAGGCTTGGTTTTGACAAGAGAATAAAAAATTCAGTTCTATGAAACGCTAATTCGGATTTTTATAGATACTAGTTCCATTGCCAATGAACGTCTAGCCACTGCCTTGCCAATAAATTTCACTGAGAATCGTTTCTTGCTAGAATTTTGTATTCAAAACAGTTTCTATGACTACGGCAGATTTTTAGAAAATTTTCCCGACAATATGGCAAAAAAATTGTGCGAGGGGAAAATAACATTTTTCTATCAGTGAAATTCTGAATTTCTGAATCAGTTTATTGAAATCAATTAGAGCGCCACGTCATCTGATAATATAACCTTACCCGCGGGTCGAATCGGCACATTTCAGATGCCAGTAAGTACTGTTCAAAAGTACGCTAACATTCGTGTGAAAAATTAGCAACGAAGTGAAATCTATGAAAAATTATGCGTTCAGTAAGTGAATTCCGTAAATTACTAGTATGAAATTGTAAATTTGGAGTTTTTAATATTCAATTTTTGTGCTCTGGGGGCTCATTAGGAATTCACTTACAATTATTTTTTTTTCGTAAGCGGAATCCCGAACTTTGGTTTGAAAATCCAAAAAACCCCTGTAGCAAATCGACGCTTGTAATGATACGTTTTTTTTCATTAAACTACGAGCCAAAATTACTATTATCGGATTTTTTTTCAAAATTGATTTCAAAAGTGACCGTGGGCTTAAAACTTATCTGCTCAACTTTGCGTAGACTAAAAACGCTCAGATTGTTTGAAAATCCATTTTCAAAAGCGATTTTCATCCGTCTGGCTGATCAAAGGAAATTTTTTCCGTGACTTATTTGATGGTTTGGTTTTGCCATTTCCAATTTCAGCGTCTATGAATTGATCATTTCTGTTATTTGGAATTGTAATGCTATAGAATTATGTGACAAAATTCGAATCAATACGAATAAAAAACAAGACATTCTGAAAACTAAATGGCAGTACTAATACACACATATTTTAGTTGGCATATGTCAATACTAGCATTTCATAATTCCCCCAAACTACATTTAATGTTTCGCATCGACTGAAAAGAAAGCTGAATAGAAAGCTCATTGTGTAAATATTTTTTATTTATTCAGCTTTTTCACGACGTTTTCCATGGGGACTATCAATAAAAATTATGAGCGCTGTTTCAAGGCAGTTTTGTAGGGGGATTTTAAAAATGAGAAACTAGCGATGCGCGACCTTATGAATAATTAAGTCATAAACCTCCCCCTAAAATATAACATACCTGCCCGACCCCCCCCCCCCCCCCTGATCAACCCCAATTATAAGTTCGTCTGTGTATTGGAGACGATACAATTTGATAGGAGCAATGAATATCCAAAACAAAAAAGGAAACGAGAGTGCTTTTATTCTAAGCGCCATATCATTTTGTTTTATGGAAAGATAGATGAAATAATAACCGCATTGTGAATGCAAACAATTGATACCGACAGATCAAATAAAGGAAAAGCAGATTTCAAATGACAGTTTGATAATAGTTGAAAAATGATGGCTGACCTTTGTAAAAAAAATAGAAGCTCAAATTCCCTCCAAAATTTTGAGCGCAGTTTTTCAAAACTTTGATGACTCGGAGTGTGAAAAAATTATGTTAGTTTCCGGAAAATGAAAAGTCTGCAAGTCTTTTAAAGAACCTCTTTTAAAGTTGAGGTCATAAAAGAGTTTAAAATAAAACTGGGCTACTGCTCTTCGACAGAGAGAGTTATTAATAGATTGAAACTAAACTGAAAACCGGGCGAAACGATTAATAATAAGTGTCGAAATCAGCAGGCTAATGTGCTTTATTTACAGGTGTGCTTTTAAATTTTTTAAACGCGTTAATATAGCTCTTCTAAAAACAGAAATGTACGTCAACTGTCTGGCAATAAAACCTGTTATCAACGTAAAATTGCCCTAAGACTGAGCTGCTTTATTGCGCTCTTCACTTAAAATTCAGTGTTATTTTACAGATTAGCTCAATTGTTGTCAACATAAATAATACAGCAGTACTACGGAAAAAACTGGCCATTTATACTGAAACTTACGTTAATAATCCAATAATACAGCTATATGTTACGTAAACTGTCTATCAATATTGTCTATTACGCGCTCTATGCGAAACCAGCTGGCTATTTTTCAGGATATGATAAGCTGCACAAGAAACAAATATCTTGCAAGATTTGAACATGTTATTTTTGTAGATCTCAATGCTGGTTGAGCAATTTTTTAAGAAGAAGGAGTTTTCTTGAGATCAAAGATCCTGCCGAAAATCAGGTTTCCAAAATTAAAGAAAAAATGAAGTGATAGGACGTTTGTTCTGGTGAAAGATCTGTTAGTTTTTGAAATTAAAGTATTGAGAATTCACGGTTAAAAACCAAACTGTTAATGATAAAAATTTTATCTACTTAAAATCTTGTTTCTGATTTCTTTCAATAAAAACGAAATTTGAAAACAGGTGTATTTACAGACGTTAGGTGTGCAAAAACAACCAAATAAAACTCAAAAGTTTAACAAAAAGTCGATCTCAAATAACTGAATACCGGTAGACTGATTCAATAATTAAGTGTGCTGCTTCTGTTTCAGGGATGCTATCAACAGCAAATTCTAGGTAACCTCCTGCAATTCAATTTCAAATTATTTAGAAATAAGATAAAAATGCTATTCTAGCAGCACTAATTCAAGTAAAATAATAGCGAAGCCTCATAAAAAAATCATTTAAAAAGTCAACCAAATCTATTTCAACACTATATTTTAATTCAGCTGAGCACTAAAATCTAAAGACAGTAAAATCTCAAAAACGAAATCTAACAATTAGTCAAGAGGACAGTTTTTTTCTTCGGATAGCAAAGTAAGTTTTATATTTTATTTTCTGCCTTCAGTTTATCCAGCATTGAAAACAAGACATCAAAAATGACAAAATCTGGATTTTTTGAAACCTTTCCATAACCTGCATCTTAAATGAAACTCAGAGGCTAACTACTTGTGACTAAGCTCCATTAATTATTCTTAAGGTATTCAAAATAGATTTCCATTAGATAAACGAGCACAAGGTTTTAGAAGTTATTTATTGTAGAATTTTGAATTTTTGTCGTTAGACGGCTTCTAGCTGGAGACTGACTAGCGCCCAAAACCCTATCAAAATTCCGAAAAACTTGGTAGTTCCTCTTCTAGGGAGTGTTCTGTGTTGTCCCCAAAAAAATGTTGCTGTCTCGGCTGCTTGAAAACTTCACTCTGGATAATTGAATTAATAATCAAAATATTTTATACCAGCAACAAGTATTGTTATAGCGAATGGCAGTTAATTGAATAAATTCAACAATCAAAAGGAACTTTTCTATCAAAAATAATTAATGGTTCACGCTGAATCAAACCAATTCAATCACTCTCTCCGCAATTATCCACAATTCCGACGCATTACTTAGTATCTCAAATAACTAAAATAAGTTCCGCCTCCCAGTATCTATGTTACTGGCCAGAATCTTAAAATCTTTGCAACCATCAAATCCGTATAACTTTGCAGTTTCACTCACTGCAACTGCGAAACTCTTTTTTCGCAAAGAACTCACTAAACAACTACTATTTTGTCACTCTGAGAGCCAATTGCTCCACTTGAGTTTTCTCTCTCTTAATAGTGACTGACGAACCGCTGTTCTTCAGCCTCTTAAGTCTGTCTCTCAGACTCGTTCTCTCTCGTCTGATTGTTTTTCTTGTGCTTAAGGGTGCTCAATCTTATCAGTTTTTATCAGCAAAACGTAACTTGTCGTTCCTTTTAGAACAGTTTGACCTAACGTATAAGTGTATTAAAAGGCGTAGAGGGTTGGTCACAAGCTGTAGTTTATCTTAAGTAAATGTTTGCTCGAGATGGCCGACCGGATTTCCGTGGTTTACTTGGTTTGCTATTTTCAGCATCCAACAAAAGTTATGTTTCATGTTCAACAGTTCTTATAAAAGTACATGCATTCTGTTCCATCCTTTCCCTGCTACTGATACTTGTCTGATCCAGCCTATGAATACTTTTGTTCCCATGGGGACCTAGCAACGTTTGTTTTTTGTCAATCTTTAACTGTTCTTCTTATCATCACAAAACTGGAAAAATCAAGGAAAATTAGATTTTTTTGCCATTTTCTTTGTGTAATATTCTTCAGCATCAAAACTTTGAAATAGAATGATAACTAATTTGCGTTCTTCACGTTTGAAAATGTTTTTTGGTAGATTTTTTGACTTCTGTAAAAGTGTTTTCTATTTTTTTTCATAGAAGCACAAAAAAATCAGTTGTCGCCTCTTTTTTTTATTGTTTTAAATGCCAAAACGAACGGTTTCAGGAACCAGAAAAAGCCTTTTGTTCTCATTGCGTATGCAATTGTCCAAAGCGTCACCAGTTGAATTTTGAGGTTGATTGAACTTGAGGAAGTAAGGTCTCCAAGACTCGCCGGAGTGTCGCAAAATTATGGACGCTTATATTTTCAACAAATTAGTTTTTCTCTTCCAAAATTCTTCCAAACAAACTTTGAGCTCTTTTGCGCTTATCAGTCTATTCTGGAGAAGACTTGAAAGCAATATTTAGTCCTCTCTCAAGCATCAAACCCACTTCATAACTCGTAACTTCCACCCAAAACTCCTATCTTTTTTTTTGCTTTTCTGATTTTTTTTGCTTTTTAAGTTTTGCTTTTCTGATTGTCCACTACTTCTTATTTCACCTGTATATTAATTTTGACTATCTCCACTGTATAATTAGAAAAAATTTTTGACGTTTACTGTTTCCTAGCTGAGGTTTCATTTAGACCCGTTGATCATCCCAAGTTTTTTCTAATGAATCCGACCTGACTGACAAAATTTGAATATAAGAACTCCAACAATTAATTGCGTTAACTCCCATGATCTATACTAAATTTCTCCTGCAAATGAAAAATTGGTTCTGAAATGATACTCAATCCTGTTCACCAAGTAAGGAATACCGGGCTAAGAACCAAAAAAAAACAATTGCAATAAAGAAAAGTTGACATTTTTTTAATTCACTTTCTTTTCCTTTTCACTTCTTTATGCATGTCCCTTCAACCACCATTCTGTTCTGCTTAAGTTTGTAATGGGACCAAACCCGTTTAGTTGTTGTACCTAGAAGCCAAACACGTTTTTAATTACACCATAAAAGTTTTAGATCTTATTCATTAAAAGTCCTTAGTCCGACAATTCGCAAAAAAAACAATTGGTAAGTGCAATTTTTACCATAAAAAACGCTTTATTTTTCGCACAATAAAAGCAGTTGCAAATTTTTTATCTGTCTTTCCTTGATTTTTATTTTCTTTGAAATGGGTAATCATTAGGGGCAAAAAATATACTTTTTCAAAAAAATGCAGAAAAATTGACCCTCAAATCCGTCTGAGCACAATTGTTGTTTTTTCCCTCTCCAATACAGTTATTATTTCTAGTTAACATACCTAATAAACCTTTCCTAAAAACACTAGACAGTAAACTCAGACCTGTAGCTGCTTATAGAGAATTTATAGTCATTTTCTATCATTACAAAAAGGGCTTTTAGGGGTTTAAATTTGGGGTTTGGGGAGAATTCATAAATAAATATCATTGCTTTTCCCAAGCTCGTCCATTCTTTTTTTATACTGTAATCAAACTTAGTTCCTTTAGTTCACTGACCTCTGAGTCTTGTTTTAATTATTTCTGACAACTTAATCACTTTGCGTAGCTGGTCTCTCTTTTGTTTACATAGTCAATTTGCTCAAGATTAGCTCCTAAACTCTGCAAACTAATTAACCACCTGAAGTTTCAAGTTTCAATGTCATGTCAATTCATAAAGTCAATGATTTAAAGTAGGAATTCCACATTTATACTAGTAATTTAGGGACCAAAAGTGATCAAAAATGTAAATCGTTATCCAAACCTTTTCTTATGGCTACAAAAATTTCAATTTACTTTTTATAGATTTAAAAAAAACTACTTATTAAAATATTTTCATCGACTCACTCGCAATTTCTACTTGATTAATTTTTATGATGGCTAAGCTCAAATCATTAAGTCTTTAGTGAAATTTTAGAGAACAAGCGTAAGTTTCTTTTTTTACCAGGAAATATATGTACGACATGCTTTCTTGTTTTCAATTCTAGTGAACCATTATTTCGAGGAAATTTGCACGGTCCGGTACAACTTAAAATTTCGAAAGACCTCTTCACAAGAATCCCAAGGTCTACCCCCCTTTATAATTGCATGTCTCCGGGTGGTGTTTATAGAAACAACGTTCCCATTCAAGATTTTCATGGTCATAAGAAGAGTCCTATCACCATAAATAAATCGAAGGGTTCTGAATAATAATGAAAGTTTTAGGAACCATGTTAACAAACTCGGCCCAGACCTCACTAGGTTTGCGAAAATTTTGCTTAATAGTGTAAGATTATTTATAAAACTTCCACTTTATAAACTTTTATAGCCCGCGCAGGACCCTGCTGCCCGCGGCGTTAAGTGCGCGTTTATACTTCAAGTTTATTCTGGGCAAGTTGATACCCACAGAAAATGGAAGAAGCGTTTCCATACATAGCGACAAATCAGTAAATTTAACCCACAGCTTTACGAGCCCAAAATTGTGAGTTATGTCTTTATGTTATAACCGGTATTCTGACTACTGATAAAATGAAGTTCGTTCTGAAGGTTTTACGCTCTGGTTTTATCCGTAGATTTCCTGTCATTTTTGGTAGGGGATTAAAGAACAAGTCAAAATAACCTAATGCTTAAGAAAGTAAAATTAATAATATAAGTCTGTATAGGATATGGTTATAATAAAACCCTGGAAAAACCTGGCAGACTTAATACAAAAATTTAAATTAAACTGGTATTTTTTTCTAAAAAAAACTAATTACTGGAAATTTTTCAATGTTATTGAAAATAAATTAATTTTACTTTGATTTGATTATTAAAAAGTATGTTTTATCATCTTCGGCTAATTGAAACAGGTCGGTTCGATTCGGCAACATGAGAAATCTTCTAGACGATACCAGACTTTTTACTGGAAATTTTGGTCTGAACACCAGACAATGAAAACTTGCTGGTCGTCTTTCCTTGTTCTGTCTGGAATAGGGTTTGGGGCTATTTAGATTAAAACATGCTACACTTGCAATCACACCCCTACGTGTTAACTCACCACGTGAACAACTTTCCTTCCAAACAGCCGATATCTCATTTCGCAGAAATTTTTGAAAAAAATTAGTTTTTGGGTTTCTCATTTTTTTTCAAATTCTGCAGTTTCACTTTCTGTTTATTCAAAATACCCGTTTGCTTCTGTTTAAAACTTGAAGTTAATAAAGAGTGTAGTGTTTGTTTTACATCACGTTTTCGATCTATAATTAAAAAGCAAAGATGCTTGAAATAATTTTTTTTATCTCTGCCCAGGATATCCCAAGGATCCCTCAAAACCTGCTTCCCGTCAACCTTTCCGTCCAACCCCAACCCCCCCCCACACCCCCCCCCCCCCCCCCAGCCTACGCCAAAAACTGGGACGATATCTCAAATTTTTCAAGTTTCCACACCTCGGCGGTTTTGATAAAAAAAATTCAAGTTCGTTTCTGCTTGAAAACTTGTTTAAGAAGAAAAGTTTGAGAATTTTTAAAGTTGAACCAGTTTATTCACTTGAATACATGGAATCATTGTGTCTGCACATGAACTCAAGATAGTGAAAGTCTGAAAATTCATGTTTGTTATAACTAAGAGCGAATTTATTTATTTTAGTAAATAAGTGCAGAGAATTAATCGACCCCAAAACCTACTTCAACTACTCACAAAAGGAGCTATTTAAAGTTTTCCCATGGAATGGAAAAGTGGACCAGGAATAAGGAAACCAAGGGTGGAAGTTTTGGATAACGAGGACAAAATATGCAAACAATAAACTTTGACTTTTCTTTATTTATTTTCCAATATTTGTTTTGCGTCACATGCGAACTACGAACTCGATTCTGTAAAATCTACACACGAGGGGTTGGGTTGCTGTCTGAGAGCTCTGTGGGGTATTCAGGGGAGGGAGGACGAGGAGGTTAGGGGTTAGGGGACAAACTGTAAAAATGAAAGCTTTGCTTTCGTATTAACAATTTTTTTTTTGAAAATCAAATTATTGATTTTTTGGACACAGGTCCAGCCAGGAAAGTTGATAATTTTGTTTGTTCCGTTTTCAAGCTGAGCAATTTTGATGCGCAACGTTAAGAAATAAAAGGTCAGCCTTTTTTTGAAATCAAAGGTATATGCGTTTTGGTTCTAATGAACTTGAGTTTGAACTTGAAAAAAGACCGAAATTTTTTGATTCCATAAGGAGCATAATTGTGTGCCATGAATGCTGTGAACATAAAACTGTGAACATTGCTAATTCAAAACATCTCAACGAATAAAGTGCTTTCTAATTTTATATGCAAGCTGTCTATAAAAACTATAAAAGATTCTAAATTATGCATGAACTTCCCTAACATTAATTAGCTGCAGAAGTTTCCTCAAAAATCTCCCTTTTGAAAAGTAACATCGTATATGGAAAGCAAAAATGTTTTCGAATAGAATTTTTCCTAACAATAATAGCTTTGGAAACGCCGTTTCATAAAAAGTTACAATCAAAGAAGGTTAATGCGGCGCTCAAGCGGTAGATTTTCATGATTTAAAATTTCCAATTTTAGATCTGACAGCCAGAAAGTTATGCTTTTTTCCAGAAAATAATAAAAAAAACGACATGATGTTCAAACACCGCTCACCACATTTCAATATCTTGCAATTTTTCAGAAAAAATTTGGGCCAAAACATAGCAATTGATGACCATTAACATTAAAATTAACGCATTTAAGAAGACTGATATTGAGTCATTTGATAGTTTTGTTTCTTATTATGATTCAAAAATCATCAGCGAAAAGTCATCTTTGCAAAACAAGCATTAAATTATTCTCTCAAGTTGAAAAAGTCCTGCAACATTCTTGCAATGTGATGTTCATTTTGCAGCATCTCACGAAAAAAATCTTGAAAGATTGCATATTCATTCTTGCAAATTTAGCATCGAGTTCGTTTTGCCGTCATAGATTTTTTAGGCTAACTGCCACATCGGCATAATGATACATTTTTCAAATTCAAATTTCAGAGACAGTAAAATCTGGAACGGGTTTTCTTTAAATCTTGTGATTGTTGTCACATTGTTTTATTCATGCTCGTTCATGCGTAGACAATTCCCCCTTCGGGCTAAATTTACCCATTCCAAAAGAGAGGTATTCAGTTCACGTCTAACAACGCACTTGTTGGGGGGGGGGTGGTAGAGGGGGTAATTGGTGACTACAAGGGGTGAAGGTTGCAGACAGAATGAAAGATCAAAGAATTGTCAAGTTGATTTGTGGGTTTGAAGTCCCGGGATCTGTGTGATTCGCTGCGGCGGGTTACCAATGCTGTAATCAATTAACAGGCTAACGACAATAACAACAGCAAAGCAGTGTTTCATGCTTACACGATTACAGAGGTCTGAACAACTTTAAATTTCAGTCAAATTTGCGGCGGACCTGCGCTTACTTGTCTTCTTTCGAAAATGGAAACTCATGTTCGAAAAAGTCACAGAATTGAGACTTGATAAAGCCTAAGTTTGAATTCAAAACTTGTATACGAAAAATTAGATTGACAGTAATGTTGTTTGTAAAACTGCGTTCTAATGTTTCAAATAGTGGCGACTATAAACTCTGTAATCATTTCGGAAAACTCTTAAACTCTTTTAATGTAAATTTCATGTTTATAAAATGGACAGCAACATTTTTGATTTTCAATTTTTTGGTTCCGTTCACCTTCTCGGCGAATTAAGCCATACAACTTGTATTACGAAAAACATCAAAATCGAGGAACCGAAAACGAAAAAAAAAATGGTTCAAATAGTGAACAATTGACTTAATTTAGTTGAAAAACAATTTCCAAAAAATTTCAACTTGGAAAATGAACAACCGATATACCTTAGGAAGTTTCTTGCATGTTTACACGTTTATATGGACAAGCGTGGAAACTTGTACGTTCAGTACAGCTTCCAAAGCTTTTTTTAAAAATTTTGCAAAATTTGCAAATCGCTTTTTTCGGGTTTTCGTGCCTTTTTGTAAACAATTGTTGACAATATTCTACAGCCTTTTTAAAATTTTATCCCGAAAATATCTTTTGCTGTTTTGAAGACAACTTTTAAGATAAAATTGAACCGCGCTGGCGGATATTAACAAAATTTGAAATAACGTTGCTCACTTTTGCTAACTATTGGTCCGTTCGTTTCTCACATAAAAATTTAAAAAAAAAATGGTTCTATTTCTTTTCACCCGGCTCTATTTAATCGCTAATATTTTTTTACTGTAGCCTCTTACCCATCTTAACTTGTTCCTGACTTTTCGCACCCAAAAAGCCGTCTTCAAAGCCCGTGTATTTCTAATTTTGGATGTTAATCTCAAAATTTGGTACCCGGACCCTAAATATCTCCATGCACCAATCAAAGAAAAAGTCCACTTTGAGAAAACAGAGATTCAAGGGATCGGTTTAAAAAGATTAGCGATAAAATGGAAATAATAGTGCTGAAAAAACAGGATATACTGAAAAAATACCTCGAACAAATGCAAGCACACGTACTTGTATTTCATAACCCGTACAGCTGAGACAAATTAGGAATTTTCAAACAATTTTTTTGGTGAAAAAATTTTTCACGCGGAAAAACTTCAAGTGAAAATCCTCTCCACGTCAGAAAGAGAACCTCATAGTGAAAACATTTCAAAAAAAATCGGTGAAATTTTATACATTGTTGACTGAATGAACTCATACATTAGTGTCCTAAAAGCTAAGAAAATGGTGTATTTTAAAGTCAGTTGAAATATGTAATAGACAAAGAACTGTTTTTGAGTCAACTCTAGCTATTATTTGACTTCAGCTCTCAACTAACTAATTATGGTGATCAAATAGAGCGCATCATCTAGCGGTTTTTTTCATTAATTAGCAGGTTTGACTTTTCACAATGATAACTGATGTAATAATAAAAATCGTTTTTTATAATAAGTCCGGAATGTCATCGCTGCAGATCTATAGTAGCGTATTTTAATTTTAAAATTTGAGTCAATTTTGGCAAAATATTAATCAATGATAAAAACTACGAATTGATTTAATTCATTCAATGCACTGCAAATCCTGAAGCTTTTCAAGCAAAATACTAAATGTTGAGGAGAAAAGTAGGAGAAAAAACTTTCGTTTCGAGGTCCTCCATCAAACAAACAACAAAATAAAACGATTTACTGGAGACAACACTATCAAGAAAAAAAATCTCCAAAATGGAGGTCAAACCAAAATTTCTTGCCATTTATGTATTTTTCTTTCTGTTCAATAATCAATCAAGCGTTTCAATCACATTTTTGGTAAGTATGTGGTTGAATTTCATTTAAATATATTTCAAATAGCCCAATAAATTAATCACAAAATTGCAAATGAAGCTATCGCTATCAGATTTAACTGAAATTACTTTTTAATTAATCTTGATTTCGTGAAAAAACAACGTTCTTAAACAGCTTTCTCTAAAGAGAAAATTGTTACATGCTCAACTTTGAATCAAAAAGACCATATTGTCTCGCTGAGAAATTTTGATTGAAAAAAGGGGACTCCGTTTAGCCATACCAGATCTTAAAGAAGAGAAAAACACTTCTTAGCAAATTTAAATGTATACTTCTGTCGATAGGAAGGGGTCCGTTCCCCACCATATTCACGCAATCAAAGGTTGCACATATCGTAAACAAAAAACCAAAATTGCAGAAAAAAGTCAAAGAACCAGCATCAGTTTTTCACGCATAACCTGAAACGATTTTTGTAGGCTTTAAAAACGGAAATTGGAATAGCTATTAAAAATCACACTTTTTTAAAAAAATATATTAAAATATCAAAGCATAAACAAGTCAACAATACAGAATGAAGTTGCACGGTAAAGGCTGAACAAACTTATCAGATTCTTTGGTAATGGCAGACTATTACTAAAGAATCTGATAAATTCTTTCAGGCTTTACAGTGCCACTTCATGTTGAAATAGAAGAGCAAAATTCTTTTCTTGATTATAATTAAGAATGAATTTTGTTCTGTTATTTCAACAAAACCTAAAAACAAGTTTCCAAAACTGGCACAGATTAGTACAATTCTCTGAAAAATTAAATTCATAATACTCCAAGGTTAACTTGATATTAGTTATCCAAGCAGCAGATTATTTAGAATCCTCTTTTATTGTACAGTTTTGTTATGGTTTTTTTGGATATAAATTTCATTGTAAATAAACGGCCGATTCAGCCACTCGAAATAAAAAAAGAGAAAAAACCAATTCATCTATACAGATAAACCATTTCTAGCCGTTGGGTCAATAGCAGAACCAACCGGCGATAGTTTAATGTTTATTTGGGATTATGGGAGTAATCGTCCATCTATGCTACATCAAAAGAGGGTGGACAAAATTTGTGTCAGAATAATTTCTCGCATAACCGTGTAAATGACAGTTTATCGTGTTATTCAACCAAAAGTAATATTCGAAATAGAGCGGGTAATATACTCAACAATGTCTTAACCTAAATTTGTTTACATTTTGTGTAACTTTTTTAGTTTTGCTCGACAATCTGTGTTTTGACAGAATAGCAAACAAAAAAATTTTGTGAAGTTATTGTTCAGTGTTAGTCTCTCGAAGTCTCAATTATGCAGGTTTTGACTGTAAAAAAATTTCTGCGAAAACGAGTTGACTTTAATTGGAAATAAAACGAGCTGCAGATTGTTTGGTTTATGAACGTATAAAAATGTCGTCAATCGGAATTTTGAAATCGTCTTTATATTTGGTCAACTCCCTAAAAAGAGCTATGATATTGTCTCTTAGATGCTTTTGACTTGATTAGCAGAAGTTCTGAACAAGTTCTCGATATATCTACAAATTTTCTAAGCCAACATCGACAAGGTGTCAATCTTTGTTCATGGATTAAGCAAACGATGTATATAACGTGATTTATTTTGCAACTATATATTTGAACTATATTTTTTTAAGTTCTGTGTGTCTTTTGGAAGCAATAAGAAATCGTCGAACAAAAAACCTATTTTGCAAAGTTTTTAATCATCTGTTTTTTGGAAACATATGCAAAGATGATGCAAAATTGTTCTAATGTTGATGTTTTTATGCCAAATACCACGGCAACGCATTGAAATGATTGCCTATGTTTTTTATCCTTCTTTTCTGTGTTATCAAGTTTTCTTAACTAAGGTTTTAGCTAACTAGAGTTCCGATTACCAATCTTATTTACCCTTTTTCTCGATATATGAATCAAGAACGCAATTTCATTGCGTTGAATTTTTATTGAGAAACAAACAGTCTGTGAACGTGTTAAAAAATTCATCAGATGAGAGCGAGGGAGAGAAACACTTAATTGTCTGAATATATTACAGTTAGATAGATTTATGCGAACAAGGTCAAAAATAACAAGTTTTTGTTTATTAATATCATAACTAGTACTCAGAACAAATTAAAATTCATGTTTAGGATCTTGAGAGAAAGAAATCGTACTAGAGCCCTTTTTTACTTGAACAATTGCAGCTGTTTTTGCTTTTTGCGGCTAACGGAATGATGTCGAAAAGCTTATTGTGCTTATTAACAAAACGCACTCTTCTGAGTATAACACTTTTTTTCGTAGAAAACAGAGTTTTTACGCGGCAAGGGAATATGAACTCATGCCCCCTGGGGTTGTATTTTTTGGAAAATTTGGGAACTGAAGCTTTTGGTGAGATAGCAAATGGGTGATAGCTTTTCTTTTTAAAAAAAACTGATTTCATGTGACCGTAAGAGATACCCGTTTTGCTATTTTAGTAGCTTCTGCATAGCCTCGCAATATTTGGAATAGCCATTTTAATCAATATACCAACCCGGAGTATAATCGCAGTAAAAATTTACTGAACCAGTATATCCCAAGAACAAATCTCGATACGCATTACTGAATCATACTATATCAAGTTTTTTGCGATTCAACATTCTGTTCATACCAAAATCATACTATTTTTGAAATTTTCAAAAATCTCACATGTTATCATAAAAACTGTCTTTTTTGCCGTTACGTGCCTTTCCAAACGATCTTTTGCACTGGAAAGATTTAATCGTTTTATTTGTGTAAAATATTTCTTAAAATATTGACAATGATATTCTAGGAATATCCGTAAGGAACGTCCGTATTTAGTTTGCATTTAATTTTACTAAGTAGCTGAAAAAATTATTTTTTCTCCCAATTTTTCTGTTTATTCTGTATTCTGGCTCAATGTTTAGGTCTTAATGTTGAATTCTTGCATATATTTTGCCCCCCCCCCCTCCGATTAGTAGGCATAAAACGTTTACACCCCAAGTCGCACGCGCTATATTTTTATCATAGTAATATGCTATGTAGCAACACATAATCTGTATGTGGGAGTAGTAGAAAACACGATGCGAGAGGAGGGGAGGGGGAGGGAAACAGATTAGATCCGCGAATTCGTTGATCTCAAGCAAGGATTCGAATTTGGATCTCATTTAGGGATCGGATCCTTTCCGAATGTGCACCCCCCCCCCCCAGCTTCGTGGTGGGTTTTATTTTCACCACCCAAGTGCACGTGCTATACTATCACAAAATGACTCACTATGTAATGCTTGGTGTGGCTTGTGTTCTATCTGCTTGGGGGGGGGTATGTGATTTTTCTAGTTTAATCGTATAATCGTACTAACAAATGGAGTATGGACGGTATCTATGGAACAGATATATACAAATGGGATCGATATCCGGTTGTGCCCCCCCCCCTCAGTACGTTATGCGCCCCCCCCCCCCCGTTACAGAGCACGTGCCATTACGTGGTAAATGATTATGTAAAAATATGGCACGTGTGACTGGGGGTGCAAATAATATGCGCCCACTAACCTGGGGGGCACAAACGGAAAAGATCCAACAAGTGTTGGGTCTTTCCCGTTATAGCCCCCCATGAAATTACAGCCCCCTCCCCCATTATGGTATAATTACCATGATTGGGGGGGGGGGGGGTTGGCTATAGGTTATCTGGCCACTAAGATTGGGGGGGGGGGTTTAATGGGAAAGACCCCAAATGTTTACTCTGAATTATTTATTGTTTTTATTAGTTTGAGGATGGAGGGAGCTGGAGGAGGAAAATTGATAATTGATGGGGGGGGGGGCATTGGAATAATGCAAGCGTTCTATCCGAGATACCAACCGTGTGCGGCGTGTAATTCTAAGCAACCCCCCCCCCCCCCCCCCCGTTCGCTCGAAGCTGCAGAACGTCACATAGGAATGCCAAACTTTCACATCCTAACTATAATCTGCGACGTTATGTTGACAAGGGATTTGCGAAATCTTCGGGGGATAGGGGGAAGGATGGGGGGGGGGGGGAGCAAACGGAAAAGATCCGTTTTGCTATATAGCACCTCACTATCTAAAAAAAGTTAGCACGTTCGCCTCGGGTCGTAAAATTTATATTCTCACTAAGCTAGGAAGGTGAGGGGGGGGGGGGGTAGGCAGATCTCTGGGATCTCAGTTGCGAATCTGTCTGGCTGACCTGCTGTTCCGTTCTCGGCCGGTTTGGTGTCGGCAGCAGCTTCTTGTGTCTCTGGGCTAGCCTGGGCCTCTTCGGGGGTGGTCTCGGCTGCAGCTGCTTTGGGTTCCTCAACACCAGCTGCAGATTTAGATCCGGCACAACCCATAATTCTATATATCTCAATGTATTATTACTTTATTATAACCAGGTTATTATAACCAGAATTAGCAAGTTTTGCTCTCGTGTGGCTGAAAACTTGCAGCAGAATAAAACGTTAATTGAATGTGTTGGAGCTCTAAAAAGCTGTTTAGTAATAATTAATTAAATTTGTTTATTTTGCCAAACTCAAACTCACGACCAAAGTATTTGTAGCAATCTTTTGATAATTTGAACAAGTTTTTTGGCTCTAAATGGCCGACCAAATAATAACGAATTTACCGTATGGTGATGTTGAAAAATAGCCGGCAAAATTTGTGTTCTCAGTCAAACAAACAAACAAACAAATTGTTGTTTTTTAATATCAAAAAGAAAATAAAAGCACCAAAGGCTAAAGGCGCAGGCGTAAAGGCAACTTATTTTATGTCAAAAACAGTTTCGATTTGTGGCAGCAAATTTGTGTTTTATGTCGGCTCGTTTCGGTGTTAAAATGTGTTTATACTTTCGAATTGTCAAATAATTATAGAAATTTGAGAAATTATAGAACAGCAGGAGAGCTGAAATTGAACAATTTTGCAGTAAAAGCACGAACTGTTGTAACTAGAAAGCAAATTTGAGGAAAATTTGTAAGTGCGGGGGTTTATTAACTAGCTTTAGTACACAACACAAATGTGGAGAAAAGAACCAAACGTGAAATAATTTCCCGGTAACATTTGGGGGGAATTTGGGAAGCTGTGATTGGTCAATTCTGTTCAGCAGGGTGATTCATAATAACAACAACTTACTATAAAAATACCTGCTACGCTCTCGGGTAAAATTTAAGCCCGTCTCTCTTCAGCTTTTTCCACGATTTTATCCCTCCGTTGGAATATAAGGAAAGAAATACTTCGATTTTTTGTCTAGCCGCTATAAGAAGCTACCAGCGCTAACACAGCGGGGGGGGGGGGGATTTACAAGTAAAATAAGTATCAGAGAGTAATATATCGAATGTAGTGGTTAATGTTTTCACACGCGATCAGAGGAGGACACGCACGAAAAAATTCCCCCAAAAGTCTGCCAAGAAAATTAACAAATATCCAGTAGAGATAAATTTGTTTATTTCGCAGGTTGATTTTTGTCTACTGAAATGTTTTCTTTCTTTCTTTTTCTTTCATCTACCTTTTGTTCAATTTCACCAGCAAATAACAAACGTGATTATACACATACGCCGAAAAAAACTTATATGATGTGCTACGAGAAATTTTTGCGGCGAGAGAGAAAAGAAAATTTCAGATAAGATGCAATATGAAATTCAAATCAATCTTGTTAGAGGCAAGAAATATATTTTTGCCTAGCGGTGGTGTGATAAAAACAACCTACAGTTTCACCAACGTCCTTCTATTGGTTTGAAAAGGAGGCCGCGATAATCTTTCATTTTTCCACATTAGGGGAAAAACCAAAATATTCCCAAAATTACCACTATAGAGAAACATTTCTATTTATAGAGACCATGCACGCTTACAAATTAAAATATCTACTGGAAATCTTTTTGTGTAAATGCTCTTAGAGGTGTAATTACCCGAATGAAATATATGAAAACGTAGTACGATAGAATTTCACCCGCTTGAGGTCACTGATGTCCTTGACTTTAAAAAATGTCCTTCAGAAAGCGAAGTGAGCCAATCTTTACTGTTTGGTGGTCTCCAAATCTTAAAGTTATCACTATTATGACCCCCCTTTCGTTGATGAGTGACAATAAAACTTGAACAGAGTTCTTGAAAAAGAAAGAAAAATAAATTTTTGATATTAAGTTTGAGAACAACGATTGACAATAACTATCGCCTCCTTGTGTTCAAAACAAAATAAGCTTAATGAAATGGTCTTAACTTCATTTGTTCTGCAATATGTAATTTTTTGGTTACACACTGTTTACAAAGGGCTACGCCTCCCTCCTGCGTCTATCAAACTTCCACCCGGTTTTCGGCTCACGCGTATAGTGGTGGAATCACTATACGCTCAACTAACATTTCCTTCAGTAAACTCTGGCTGATTACTATAATTACGGTTGAAATTTCTATGAGGCATCAATTAAAAGTCAGGCAAGCGAAAAAATTCAAATTTAGGGAAATTTGAGATTATGCTTTTTTGTGGTAATTATAGACGTCCCTTTGGCCATTTTTGAGTCAATATCAGCAGTTTTTTCGAACAGTAAGAATATAATAAGTTTCAGAGTCTTCAAGAATAGAAAAGATAGAGGAGACAGACTATTGATTTGTTTTTCAGAAATTAACAATTTTAGAGAATAATTTCAAAGATTTTCATTATGAAAGGGTGTAAGGGCTGCTCTCCTTGTGTTTCACAAAGACAGTTTTACACCACCCAGTTCTTTCTGAGTGGTTACAAAATCTGTCCGGATACTTCGTTTATGCAGTTTGTGTTTGTAACTGTATATCCGTTCGTTCTGCTGTACTTACAGTAGCATTAACTACTTTAACTAAATTAATTTTGGAATTTTTTTGTCAATTGAACTGGGTCCACAGATCACACAATACGGGATCTCTATATGTTCAACAATTCAATCTTTTTGATTAAACAGATCAAAGGCAAAATTATATGCCTGAGAAGTGTTACGAAAAACTGGTTTCTAACTTAATCCTAGGTGTTCGTGTTGCGGTTTTCGAAGAGAACTCACGAGTTGAAGATTGGAAATCAGGACACAGAAAAATGAATTCACTGTTGGAGACATTTTTGATACGAGGCACAAAATTAGATAGAATATTGCTCAAGACAAACTTTGGTATTAAGACGCAAAAACAAATATACTGCTCGAGACTTTATTATTTCAAAAAATTTTTTGCCGAGTTTATGTGCCAGCTCGAGCTGCCAGGCTGACAAAACAAAATTGTAAGTTATTAATGTTGTTCAGTTTGTTAACAATTTTTGTCCTTACGTGGCATACGCGGCTGTTTCTGATTTGCTGTACACAGTTTTCTTGCTAAAGGGGTTGATAATCCGGATAAAAATAGAACACAGTAACAGTTTTCATCCTACACATATATATGGATCTGTTTTGAATATTCGCTGAATTTTTACTTACTACTCAACTTTGTTATTCCTTAAGCTCAGCTCTAACATCGTCGGCCCGGTTTTCCGTCGTGAAAACATTATCGCCAGTTGGTAGTATTGGAGCATGCTTCCTAACTGGCCTCTTGTAGTATCCATCTTTCGTTCGGATTTTCGCTGATCAAATCACTCCGTCGGAATCTTCAATGGTTCTGTTTATTCGACCAAGATTGTAAAATCCACGTTTGTCACTGTCTTCCACTAACCACACAAGACCACCCTGCTGAAGACTTCTGTCCGTTGTGGTCTGCCATTTCCTTCGACTGTTCAACGTTGGCAAGTACTCTTTACATAATATGTCCTAGATGTGGTCTGCGTAAACTTGTGTTTGTCTGAAGAGCTTTCTATGATCAAGAAATTGCTCTGCACCTGATAGATACGGTAAGAAAAGGTTCTTGTTGCCAAGCAGGAAAAAGTTTGCAGTAATAGCTTCTAAATCGGTAGCATCAGAACTGACAGGTGTCAGTGGTCTAGCATTCAGCGTCTGTTCAACAAGACACGTCGTGGTTGACAGAACATCTTCCGTGACTGATCGATTGCCCAGCACTGCGTACATTGCCTTCTTGAAACTCCTTACCAGTCTTTCCCACACTCCTACAAAGTTTGGTGTTGCAGGTGGATTGAACTTCCATTTGATACCTTGTTGAATCAGATGTTCCATAATGCTATGTACTCTGCCAACTCTTTTTCAGCTCCAACAAAGTTTGTCCCGTTATCACTAATCATTTTGAATGGTTTGCCTCTTCGAGCAATGAATCGCGTAATTGCGTTCAGACAACTATCAATGTCTAGTTTTGGTACAATCTCAATATGTACCACTCGTACAGTAAGGCATGTGAATAGACAACACCAAAGCTTTTCGTTTCTTTGACCAATCGTTAATGTGAATGGTCTGAAAGGGTCTAGGCCCACATTCGAGAAAACTATTGATGCGACTGATCGTTCTTCGTGTACATCTGTCATTACTGGTGCCTTTGTTTGGGCTTTTCCTATTCGACATCCAATGCATTTGTTTTTGTTCGATCTCAAAGCATTCCCAATGCCTAGGATACAAAATTTCTGCTGAACTATGTTCAGTACCTTCGTGATGACTTTTTTTATGCTTATTTCGCAAGAATAATTCAACTACATGGTGCTTCCAATGTAACACTATGGGATGCTTGGTTTCAAGGTTCAATTGAGTTTTACCTATTCTGCCTTGAGCTCGAATGAGTCCTTGCTGGTCTATGAACGGTGAAAACTGGAAAACTTTGCTGATTTTTGAATTTCTATTTCAGCTCGGAGATTTTTCATCTCTTCAGCATATTGTTATTGATGCTCTAGTCTGAAGAGCCTTGCTTGTGCATCCTCTCTTTCTTCAACACTCAGTGTTTTTGTTGCCGTTTTGTGTTTTTTAAATCCTCGCTGTACGTATGCCTTTGTGTTTACTAATCGATTGAAACTGCTGATTTGTTCCCAACAAATAATCGGCTTCTTTTCTTCAATCTTAGCTGAGAAGACCGTTTGGTCGATTTGCTCGTCTGAAGCAAATGTTAAATTTACAAGTTCAGGCCATTTTTTGTTCGATTTCTTCAAGCAGGACGGTCCAGTGAGCAATTCGTTTCTCTTAGGTTCGTCAACCTTGATCGCTGGTGTCCCGATTGCAGCTGAATTGTTAATAGCACTACCATGATTCCACCGTGAAACATTAGTTGTGTCCAAAATCTCAGCTACTCTAATTGTAACAAACACCACTTGCTTACGGTGGGAGCTGTGGATCCATTGAAGAACAGTAGTGGAATCTGTCCGAAATTTTCAACCGTGAATCTTCGATTCTTGTTCCTTCACTATCTGCTCTTTAAGAGTCACCGCCATCACTGCTGCTTTTAGTCCCAAGCGTGGTATGGAAAGATGTCGCATCAGTGCGACACTGCACTTTCCGATTACAAATGCTAAGTCTGCTGAGTATTCTTTGGGCTTTGAACGTAGGTATGCCACTGCGCACAATATGTCCTCAGATGCGTCTGCAAACACATGAAGTTCCTATTTGTCCTTGGCTGCGCTGAAGTATCTTCCAACAATGCTGGTTTCTGCTACTTCTGGAAGCTGGTCTTTCCTTTTCAGAAACTCCGCTTCTTCGTTAGGTGCCACTGAGTTGTCCCAATGATGTCCAATTTTGGTCCAGTGGATCTTCAGGAGTTGTCTCACATGAACACTGAATGATGCAAACAGTCCAAGAGGATTAAACGTTGAAAAAATTAGAGAAAAAATCTTCCTTTGGGTGATTGGGGTCTCAATTTTTTTGCTTGTACCTCTACAAACCTTTAGACTATCATCGGTAGTCGTCCACTGAAGAACAAGCACGGATGAACGTTCCTTGCTGGGTTCTACTTCAACCTGCTTTATGTTGCTGATCGATCTCAAGTCCTCTGGGATTGCGTTGGTTACCACGTCGCTGTTGGTGATCCACTTCTTCAGTTTAAATCCATGTTTTGAGAGAAGAGGTTGCAGTTGTTTAAAAACATTGATTGCTTCTTCAGGGGTTTCGACTGACTTGATGAAATCGTTTATGTAGAAGTTGTTTTGGGTTGTTTTTAGTGCAATTGGGAACTTTTCCTCGTTAACAACCGCTACTTGCTTCAGAGCGTAGTTGGCACATGTTGGTGAACTCTTTGCTCCGAAAACATGAAGTTGTTAATCGTAAATTTACACAGGTTCGTTCCTTGTTTGTCGCCACAGGAATATCAAGCAGCTTTTATTGCGTTCAGGAACTTGCACTTGTAGAAACAATGTTTCAATTTCTGCGGTTAGGGCTATTGGTTCCTCTCGAAATCTGAATATTGTCCCAATCAATCAGTGTAATAGATCGGGTCCGGCTAATGTCATTAAGCAAACACCTTTGTACTTGGCTGCAGCGTTGCAAACACAGCTAACTTTACCCGGTTTGTTGGAATTTGGTACTGGATGGTGCGGCAAATACAAGTCCTTTCCGAAAGTGTCTCTGACTTCTGATTTGTTCAAGATCTTCACAATTCTTTTTTCAACTACTGACTACTTAATTCTGTTAAGACGGCGAAAGGCTCACTTCGTATTCCAATCTTATAAACCAATGAACGTTAAATTTCGTAATTATCTTGTCTATGTATGATGCCTACGTCCATCAGGTTGAATGTTCTGTTAGTGAGAACATTCAGGTGTCTGAGTTTGTTCTTCAGTTCCTTGTAATCATATGTTGTGCTTCCAAACGAGACTGATGGGTGTGCAAACGCTTCAATCGAATGCACTTTTGAATGTAGTTCCTTCATTGTGATAGGAACCTTCTCTGTCCTCAAATCTTGCGTCCCATGTATGCCAGCTATGTTCATGGTAACGTCCGTGCCTTTGGCTTGTAGTTGATTTTTGATACTTTGATCGGTGAATGATACTGTTGACCCACTATCGAGAAAAACGTAGGCAGTCAACCTGTTACCACCGCTCTGAACCGATACCAGATTTATTTGAAGAAAACTATTAACTTGGTTACTCTGGTTGATTGTTGCTGCGCTTACATTAACTGCGTGACTACCCTCGTCCACTTGATTTTCTGAGTGTAGCAGTCTGTTGTGCTTTATGGTACATCCATTTTTATGGCACGGGTGGACATTACAATCTTTGATTGCCTTCCCTTTCCCCAGAAATCCATAGCATAAGCGTTCTTTTCTAACTGCTGCATAGTGATCGGTGACGTTCATATACTTAAATATTGGACAGTTCCATGTTTTATGAGTGCCATCCGCTAGTGGATTCAGTTCTTCAGTTTTAGTTCTTCAGTTCTTTTACGTTGGAACTGGAACTGAAGTTTGACATCTTCGAGAATCGTTTCTCTCTTTTTGTGTTGCGCCTGTATTCTTCTTTGCGCTCACTTTTAAACGCTGAGAAGCCTTCATGCACGCATGCCATTCATGATAGCAATTTTTCAAACGTGATTAAACCGGTCCAGTCCTTGTCCTTGTCATCAACATAGAACCACCATTTCTCTTCGAGTATCTGTGGTAGCTCACCAACTGCCATATACAACGTTAAACTTGATTGCAGATCATCAATTTATTCGTACCCTTTGAGCACGTTTACAAAGTTAGAGACAATAACAGAAAACTTAATCAGGCTTGCTGAGTCATGAGGCTTCACTTGATTTGCTTTTCGTAGGCTCTCCAGCTGCGCATCTATAAGTACATGCGGTCATCTGATTTTCTTTTCTAGTATGCCCCAGGCAGCGCTGTAAAACTGTCCAGCATATCCCATTCACGAGATTGCGGATTTTGCTTATCCCATTCACGAGATTGCGGGAAATCAGGACTCAGAAAATTGAATCCACTATTCGAGACGTTTTCAATGCAAGACACAAAATTAGATAGAATATTGCTCAAGACAAATTTTGGTATCAAGACACAGTAACAAATATACTGCTCAAGACTTTATTATTTCAACAATTTTTTGCTGAGTTTATGTGCTAGCTCGAGTTGCTAAGCTGACAAGACAAAGTTAGTTCTTATTATTGTTCACTTTGATTACTGTTTTTCATCTTACGTGGCATAAGCGGCTGTTTCTGATTTGCTATACACAGTTTTCTTGCTAAGGGGATGGATAATCCGGATAAAAAAGAAAATGGTATTAGTTTTCATCCTACGCATTTATTTGGATCATTTTGAATCTGCGCTGAATTTTCACCTCCTACGCAATTTTGTTATTCCTTAAGCTCATCTCCAACAACAGGAAAAATCATATAAGTTTGAGATATTAGGTAAACTTGAAACTGATCGACCTTAGTCGAAATCCGACGGTCATCCTGCAAAAACTTGCACGTTTTTTTAAAGGATGGCAATACTATTCATCCTCTGGCTAGTTCGTGTATAATTATTGCAAGGTGCGTGCAAAACGAAACACGAGATTCATCGGAAAGTGCATTGTGTCCCTCAAATTTGGTTGATTTTAAATTGAAAGTTAGGGCAAAGTTTTGTTAATTTGCTCTCCAAATTGCACGAGCAGATAACAGAATTAAAGTTGATCGGAAGCAAGGTTTAGCTAATGAAAGAGCCTTTTTAGTTTCTACGACGAAGATGGATTTGACAATGCACCAACTTATGTAACCCTCAAAAGAGCATTCGAGACCCAAAAATGCTGAAAATAAAACGTGTACATAAAACAACAGCAAATGATCTCAAAATATATTGGGAATAGGGTTGGTTGTTTTACAAGTTAGGAAAATTATAATTAACAATTGTTGATGCGGTCTGACATTTAATTCTCATTATCTCAAAAACTACAAGCCCGGTTTAGATCATTCTTTTTTATATGCTATATTGTAGACTAGTGCTTGTCACTGCCAAGTTTGCTGAAATTGAAACCATCAGTGTGGGATCTATTCACATTTGAAATTTTTCCTCATGTATTAAGATTGCTTATAGAATTTAAAAGGTAGCCATATTTCACCCTTTTGAGATAGAAATCACTTTTTCACTCACAATGTGAATCTTACAAATGTCTATCGATTCACCAAACTTCGATTTGATATCTTTTTTAGTTTATGAGTTGTTGTCAAAAAACCGTATGTTTTAGCCGCAATTTGGACGCAGTTGAAAATATGAAAACTTGTTATTTATTTCATATTACCGTAATTGTACTTGTTTGTTGATTGCGTACTCGAAATTAAGCTAGTATAGTACTTTTTGATCTGTTTCAATCATATTTCGTCATTTTTTGTACACTTCCTCTATATATTTGCCAGTATTGAACTGATTCAAGTATCTATGTTTCCAGTACGAAAGGTTGTACTTGATTAGGAAAACCAAAATGCAGTTAACAAAACAGAACCCTCTATTGATTCGTACCATAAAAACTCTGAAGCTTATGTACCATTAATTAATATGAATTGATTTTGTTTTCATTGTTATTTAGTGAGAATATATCCATTTGAAGATTATGCTCGCTTTGTTTAACTTTGTATTTCATGCCTATTTAACTTGTATTAGACAATTAGACCAGAAATTAACCGTCTGATAATACAGTTCTTTCTATTCTTTCTAATTTGAGAAAGAATTTATACAGCGGACAGAGCGGCATTATAACTTAGTTGAATATTATATTGATAACCTAAGACAGGCCCAAACAATTGTAAATAAGATCATCAGCAAAACAATCGATAACCAAAATGGGCCATTCAGAGAGACGAGTGGGATATGGTGCTCAAACCCAGCAAAGAAAGAAAGAAAAAAAATGTGGGCTTGAGTTTTGACAGAAAAGGTATTTGAATTAGGACAGAGTGTGTTGGGATTTTACGGTGATTACAAAGAAAAAACCTAATTAGTCAAAAAGGTTCAAGAGAGCGCAAAAATTTACTAATAAAAGAAGTAATGATCAGTACAGAACCTGCGAGAAAGAAAAATCAAGCAGGCTAGTTAGACAAAAAAGCTTGAGTTAAAGAGAAAAAAACGCATGCGATATAGATTTAAAAAATTCGAGAGGGAGAGAAAAAAAGAGGGGAGGGAAGAGAGAGGCGAAGATAAATAAAAAGTACCCAAGCAATTAAAATATAATTGCTGATGAGTGCTATCAAGGAACTTTAGGCTTTTTTAAGTCAAAGTAAGCCTCAATCCTGAGCTAGACATTGTGATAGAGGTCAAAAATTTTCCCTTGACATTGCTTCATATCCCACAACTGACTTTTCCTAAAAGAGACTTTTCCCATCTCAAATAAACCCGTGTACAATATGGAATTTAAAAAATGTTGGTTTTTTTGATAAAAGTTTAGTAAAAAAATAGGTATAAAAATAGTCTATTTTATCCATCACTGAATTAGAACAAAGATTCAAACAACTACTACATAATACATTATTATATACATAATATCTCATTTGACAGCAAAATCAAATTAAACTTCTGGTTTCACTTGATAGAGAGAATAATTCACCTACTCAATTTAGTTTTTTATCAGACGAAGATGCGGGTGTTCGTTCCGCACTCCAAATTCCTCCAGGGAACGTCCCCGCCATAGTGGAAAGACTACTAATGTGAGTGAGCCATAAATTTAAAAACTGCACTCTAATGTAAAGAACACTTTGATCAACTTTTTAATGTGATGATAGAACTCCCTTCCACTTGAGAATTAAATTTTTTTTAAAATTTACTTAAAATAAAAAACAACAAAATAAGGTAAAGGTAAATGTAATAACACATGTTATTGACCCATCACAATTTTGCTTTTCTTTTACTTATAGATAAAATTTCATAATTATCAAAAATGAAAAAAAAATCACGTCTGTCATGATATCTGAATGAAATAAGAAATATCATTTTTATAAAAAAAATCAAACTATCCAATGTAATAAAAAATTCGGGAATAATTACCATTTGATTATCATCATAATACTATCAAGTTAAATAGAAAGTAGATATCTTTTCTCAAAGAGAAAAATAATGCTAAAAATTAAAACAGAACTATCGGCCCAACTGTATCACAGATTACTGTATCTATATAAAAAACGCAAAACAAGCAGTTTATTAAAACAAAATGGAAAATAACAATCACCATGCGTCTAAACAAAAATTTTTATTTCTAAATCAAAAATTGAAGGAATTAATCGCAATGTATAAATTAGGCTTTCTAATGTCCAAATCGAACATGCATGTTCGACAGCATGAAACACTATTTCTAATTATTAAAAAATACTGTCTGAATAAAATAGAAAAATATCAATGAGGGGTGTTGTGTTTTAAAATTAAATCTTGTCATTCTCAGTTGAAGTCAATACGTTGTCTAAATCTCAGGAACAGCATTAGTTAATCTGTGCAAGAAAACAAAAACTATATTGATCAAAAATGAAAAAAAATCACGTCTGTCTTGATATCTGAATAAATTAAGAAATATCATTTTTATAAAAAAAATCAAACTATCCAATGTAATAAAAAATTGGGGAATAATTACCATTTGATTGTCATCATAATACTATCAAGTTAAATAGAAAGTAGATATCTTTTCTCAAAGAGAAAAATAATGCTAAAAATTGAAACAGAACTATCGGCCCAACTGTATCACAGATTACTGTATCTATATAAAAAACGCAAAACAAGCAGTTTATTAAAAACAAAATGGAAAATAACAATCACCATGCGTCTAAACAAAAATTTTTATTTCTAAATCAAAAATTGAAGGAATTAATCACAATGTATAAATTAGGCTTTCTAATGTCCAAATCGAACATGCATGTTCGACAGCTTGAAACACCATTTCTAATTATTAAAAAATACTGTTTGAATAAAAGAGAAAAATATCAATGAGGGGTGTTGTGTTTTAAAATTAAATCTTGTCATTCTCAGTTGAAGTCAATACGTTGTCTAAATCTCAGGAACAGCATTAGTTAATCTGTGCAAGAAAACAAAAACTTTATTGATCAAAAATGAAAAAAAAATCACGTCTGTCTTGATATCTGAATAAATTAAGAAATATCATTTTTATAAAAAAATCAAACTATCCAATGTAATAAAAAATTGGGGAATAATTACCATTTGATTGTCATCATAATACTATCAAGTTAAATAGAAAGTAGATATCTTTTCTCAAAGAGAAAAATAATGCTAAAAATTGAAACAGAACTATCGGCCCAACTGTATCACAGATTACTGTATCTATATAAAAAACGCAAAACAAGCAGTTTATTAAAAACAAAATGGAAAATAACAATCACCATGCGTCTAAACAAAAATTTTTATTTCTAAATCAAAAATTGAAGGAATTAATCACAATGTATAAATTAGGCTTTCTAATGTCCAAATCGAACATGCATGTTCGACAGCTTGAAACACCATTTCTAATTATTAAAAAATACTGTTTGAATAAAAGAGAAAAATATCAATGAGGGGTGTTGTGTTTTAAAATTAAATCTTGTCATTCTCAGTTGAAGTCAATACGTTGTCTAAATCTCAGGAACAGCATTAGTTAATCTGTGCAAGAAAACAAAAACTTTATTGATTAAAGTGCTCAATTTGAACTTTAAACCTTTCGATGCTTACTAAGAGTAATTGGATTTTCTAGACAAATTTAGAGATCAAATTTCTCTAATGTCGACTGTGATTTATTTCTCAAAGTTTATTCAACCCGTACCTAACTCAAAAGCAACTTCAGTACTGAATCAGAGTAAAATTCAGAAATTATCAGTACTGATTCAGACTCTGATTCAGGTCACATTTCGCTCTGAATTCCTCTGATTCAGAGTCTGATACAGACTCTGAATCAGACTCTGATTCAGACTCTGATTTTTGTCTGAATCAGACTCTGATTCAGACTCTGATTTTTCTCTGATTCAGACTCTGATTCAGACTCTGATTTTTCTCTGATTCAGACTCTGATTCAGACTCTGATCTTCTTTGAATTAGGGAAACTCATAATTATGTTCAGGAGCCAAGCTAGGTTTTACCATTGCTTTCGCTCTCAGGTCCTTAAAATATACAAATTCATACAATACCTGTAGAAATTGAAGAAATTTATAAAATAGGTTGCCGGAAATCTCCTCAAGTCAAGTTAAAGACTGACTTTTTGAGATTTTCCAGTATGTTCTGTGTGGTTTAAACCATCCTCCTTTTTCATTCCGGGCTGTTTTGTTTTGCTGCTTTAAAAAAATTCTGATTTTTGTTCTGAATCAGAGTTGATTCAGAAATTGTTATTCTGATTTTGCTCTGATTCAGAGATTTTCAGGGAAAGTTGATTCTGAATTTTTCTCTGAATCAGAGAAATTCAGAATTCGTTCTGAATTATCTCTGATTCAGTACTGAAAACCTAAATTTTTCTGAATTTGTTCTGATTCAGTACTGATGATCTCTGAAGGTTAGGTACGGGAAGTAATTTCAGAAAACCGAAACTTCATTTCGTTTGCATTATAAAAAATTTGAATCTTCGTAAATTTAAACTACTATGCTGAAGCAGGTGAAAAATACTAGAATTAAAACACGCAAAACGGTTAATCACAGTGATATTAAAAAAATATATAAATAATCTTTAATAAAAAATGATATAAAATCGTTGATTTTAATGATATAAGCTCATTCACAACTTTATGGTCAAAAAATGTTTTTCTTATCTGGATGATCGAGATTGCTCAAATCGAAGTAATTTTTGTCAACTTCATCACAAAAAGAACTCGAATTGGAACTATCAATGTCAAATTAAAGTAACTTCAAACCAATATGCGAAATATATAAACATACATATTCTTATCAATTCTGAAAAAATAGCGCCAAGATGTATTGGTTCTTTTTATTGTAACTCGCTTTTAAAATACTCAGTCAGTGAAATAATATCATATCTAACAAAATCTTTACATGTTCGCTGTCTTACATTCTTAGTTTTTCTGTTTAAATCTTAGCTTCAGTATGAATCATAGGATTTTCGCAATATTTACCGAACAAGGAATTGTAAATTGTTTTGGATATATCTTTCTCAGCTTCAAAGTGTTTCTGTATCACAGAATGCTGCTTTAATGTAATTGCACTGCAAATATTAAACAACTTTGTGCCCTGCTTAAAAAACTGCATTATTCTAAAATGTATAGAATATTCTTTCTTATCATTTTGATCCAATGTTGGTGTTTCACCCCTTCTCTTGTTTTAAGCTAACTGATCATCATCATCATCAATTGTTCTCTCAAAAAGAAGGATGAAGAATTGATTCCTTCTTTCTTCATATTCATCTGTTTGTTCTAAATAATAAATAGTCCAATAATCAACATCAGAATCGTCATTTGTACTTAAGGTAGTCTCAAAAGGAACTTTAACAAAATCAAAGTCTTCATAAGGTAATTTCTTTAATAAAGCATAGCTATATAGATTGTTTGTACCACAAGGTTTGTACAACTACATAAATTCATCGTCAACCTTGTTGAATCTTTTCACATTGGTGATTCTGCTCTGCAGATAATGACTATCGCTATCACGGTAAGTGTAAATGGTTTCCCACCTCCGTTGGCAGAAAAAGAAACAATTTTTCAGCAACTGCGTAATTTTAAGTGCATCAAACAACCCCACTTGAGTTCCACCACCATTTTCAAATATACACAGAACGTCAAATGTAATGAAATCTAAGTTCGCGTTTAACTCTACATACCGGTTGAAAGAGCAATAAAGCATCTTCTCACCATTTTCCATATGTTTTTAAAGTGGTCCATAGATTTTAAGTTATTCCTAATACTTTGAGTAGGAAGAATATTTATAAGTGTGGACCTGATACCTTCTTTTGTTAACCGCCAAACACTTTATTTTAGTCCTATATTTTTAGGGATATACTCATTAAACGATGACTAACAAGAACCTTTAATACTTCACGTTGAAAAATTTTTGCCTCCCCGTTGCCACTTGGCAGTAAATGAACTTGTAAAAAAAATCTTTCCTCTATTTGTTTCATTGTGGCAAATAACTGCAATGAAATTTTCCCTCCAATAACTGAGAACACAGGGGGTTTTAATGACCTATTTTTTGGTCTCAAGCCTTAGATCTCTAACTTTTTTCTAACACTCTTTTTAGAATATGTAACAAATGTCACTGCTATTGAGATTCTCTTCATCTTGTTTTGCAAATACCATCTTCCTGATTATACCCTTCACACAATTCAATCCGAAGTTTTGACTTTTATTTGCCATTGAAAAGGTAGCCAATAGCGATTTTGACATATGCTCAGCTATCTTACATGTTTTATTTCTTATCCTTTTGTTTACCTTTTGATACAAGTTCTGTATCTGCATATATGACATCTTCGCTTCTCGTTGTTTATAATCATTCATGAACTTTATCTGGCTTTTTGGACATATTATCTTACATTTAATCTGATAATCAGTCATGTCAATTCAACTTGGACTTTTTGAACCCAACCCAACCCAAGCCAAGACGATAGATGAGGAGCTAGATGAAGAGTTCGCAGTACTACACTTTCTCAGCAACGACGATAAGCCGACTTAGTTAATCTCTTAGTCTCTTTTCCAAGAGGCAAGGCTTTAGTTGCGCGCCACCCTACCCCCCCCCCCCCTCCAAAAGGCCCCCTGCCAAAACTGCGCTGCCAATACGCGGGAGTTGAGGTAGAGTCTACGCGGGACATCCCGGCCACCATAGCACTTACACCTGGGCTAGCTCGCACTGAGTCAAGAGTACCTGGTGCTATAAGTTAGAGTGTTGGCGGTACCACTGGCACTTCGGTTCCGTCGTGAGCACAAGCCCAGGTTTAGACACCAAAGGGTTGGCGCACTCTCACGAACGCAACACTCGCACCCCTGAGCATCCTTTTCAGGAAAACTCGAGCTAGCTCAGTGACTGCAAGCTCCCTGGTGTAACCGCTCCAAGAAGAATTTCCTCGAGCACTGAGACTATTTGGAGGCAAAGGAAGCCCGGTCTTGACCGTCCTGAGCCAAAGACTAGAGGCTAGCACTACAGTCTATAGATAGGCGGTAAGCTGCTAGTCTCACTCTCAGTGAGAGGGGGACCGAGCAAGACGTCCCGCGGACGAGAAAAGAAAGTGCTAGACGTCGCGTGACGCCGCGTTCCCAGACAAAGAGGGTGCAAGAAGACAACTCTGCCCACATAGTGGGTGAAGATATGAGACGCACCGCAGTACTCAGCTCGTTCAGCCTGAAATCAATAGGCTCCTGTGTTGGGGACACTGAACATCGCCTCTCTCCCTCTCAGTCATCGAGCTGCGAGCCCCTTTTAACTGTGCAAAGATCAAGTTCTTTTACCCTGCACAAAGACGAAAACTCTATACAAACCTCCAACTCGAGCTTTTAGACTGCACAAACTTCCCACTCGAGTTTTTAGACAACAACTTTGCTTTTACCCCTGTACAAAGTAGAGAACTCTCACCTCGAGCTTTTAGACTGTACAAACCTCAAACTCGAGCTTCCTAGACAACAACTCTGCTTTTACCTCTGCATAAAGGCGAACCCTGTACAAACTCTCACCTCGAGCTTTTAGACTGTACAAACCTCCAACTCGAGCTTTTAGACAACAACTCTGCTTTTACCTCTGTACAAAGACGAATCCTGTACAAACTTTCAACTCGAGCTTTTAGACTGTACAAACTTCCAACTCGAATTTTTATCAACCCCGGCTTCAAGCTTTTACCTCAGTACAAACCTCAACTTTCAGATCTGTACAAACTTCCAGTTCGAGCTTTTTACAACTTTAGTCTTTCAAGCTAACTTAGTAATGTCTCTTCGCAATCCCTTCTCTCTTAACGCGAAGATCTTCTAACGAGCTGCTTCAACAGTGAACTCCTCTGCTCAAAGTCTTGACATATCGCAAGCCTCCAACCTCGACCAAAGTCAAGCAACGAGCCACAACCAAAGCCAGAGAAAACGCAGAGCAACTGATGGACCCCGAACCAGCTCCAAGATTAGAAAGAGGCAACCTGAGCAACATATAAAATTAGTCTACTTCACATTTGAACATGAATCAACGAGCCACAAAGAATTTAACCAGAAGCTGAAGAACTTAACTGGCAATCCGAACTACGGAGAAGTGAGGCGAAGTCAGAACGGAAAAGGCTACTCGGTAAAACCAAGAACTACCCAGATAGCAAAGATGGTTACTGCAAACAAAGTCAAGGAAGCTTTCACAAACTACCAAGTCAAACTAAGCACTGCTGCCACCAACCCAGTGAAACCGAGCTTCGCCATAACAAGTGTAGATCAAGACATCGATCCTGAGGACATTAAAATTGAGCTGCAAAGTCAGAACATAGAGGCAACTTCAGTACATAGAATAACAAGTCGTGCAACCAACAAACTTACGAGGCTCATAAGAGTATTTACTAACAAAGAGACAATGCCAGAAATACTGTTGATAATGGAGTCAAAATTTTCAATCAGAGAAAGAGATGTGAGCGATCGAGACCAGAGCCCTCGGTAGTACAATGCTTCAAATGCCTCCAATATGACCACAAGGCGAAAGACTGCCCGAACAATCTCAAATGTAGACGATGTGGAGGAGAGCATGTTATAAGAAAATGTGAAGTTGCTCCAGAAAGTGCCAAATGCTCTAACTGCGGAGAGAGTCACTCTGCAAATTATCGAGTCTGCTCCAAGTACCAAGAAGCACGAGCGAGCAGCTATGCTGATGCAGTGAAGAGCAAGGCACACTCTAGTCCGCAAAGCTCTCTGAACAAGGTTGAAGAAGTCTTTAGCAACATCGACAAGAGGCTCGAGAAAATAGAGAGCAACCTCACTGAAAGGGTCCAAATACTTGAGAACAAAGTAGCTGAACTGGACAACAAGATCAATCTGGCTGAGCAAAGAGAACAAAATAGCATGACAATTATTGCAGCCATGATACGATGCTTCTTCGATTCCCCAAAGCAAAAGATAAACATCGTCCAGGCTCTAAACGTTGTCTCTGGCGAAAACTACAGTCAAGTTAAATATGATGCAAAGATTAGAGAATTCAAGCATCAATTCGCAGGCCAACGAACTTCAACTCATCATGGCAAGCCTTAAAGTAGCTCAACTGAACGTAAGAGGCTTGAGACCAAAGCTCAGAGTTATTGAATCAATTTTATTAGACAAGGGCATTCATGTAGCCTGTTTCAACGAGACAAAGACGAAGCAACCTCCTCATCTGGGAATTTTTTTTTAGCTGCAAGCATTAACGACAATATGCATGGCTCAGCCATATATATAAGAGAGGGACAAAACTACAGACTGTTAGACCAGAAATTCGTCAAAAACACCTCTAAAACCAACGAAAAGCTGCAAATAAGACTCGAAGAAGCTGATGTTGATTTTACTCTGATATACTTTTCACCCGGCAATGAGATCGAAGCAAGTCACTTGGTCAGGCACAATACAAAATGTATAGTGGTAGGAGATTTTAATCTCCCGAACACAAACATTAACCCTATGTCCACAAAGAGCGATGCAACAGGTCGAGTCGTTGAGGAACTTCTGGATGAAAAATACCTACTTCTGAATAAAGACCTCAAAACGCATGAGAAGGGATCCGTTTTAGACCTGCACCTGTGCTCTAAGCAACTGGCTAAGTACTTTGCGAAGTTCGAAATATTTGAGGAGACTCTGAGCAACCACCATATGACCATCAGCGAATTCAACCTGCGAGCTACAAAGTTAAGATCACTCCGGCCAAATTGGAAATGCTTCGGAGAGAACAAAAGCCAATATGCACATTTGAACAGCAGAGCAGAAAGCATAGCAACCCACATCAAGACGTGCTACGAGAACAGCCTCAAAGAAGTTAAACCAATACAAAACAAAGAAAAAGTCGCGCTCAATAGAAAGAAACACCAGCTGCAGAGAAGAGTCAGAAAGCTGAGAAGACTGGGCCTGAGAGGATACTCAGAGGAGAAATACCTCACATCAGAGCTCAATAGAACTTCGAGAAAGATCTCAGAAACATTAGTACAAGAAAGACAGAATCAAGAACTAAAGACTGTGGCCAGCATGAATTCAAATGGGAAGGGCACCGATTTCTGGAAGGCTTACAAGAAACTCACGCAATCTAGTAAGAGCAATGCAAACCAGCTTAAAATTATTACGCAGGAGGCAGCAGATAAATTTGCAGAGAAACTGAAACAGAATATGAGAATGCATGAGGCTGTATCTCAGGAAGCTGAAGAGATTGAAGCTCTAGTTGAGACATGCGTTAACGAGAAAAAATAGCACAGTATCGCCTGCCCCCTAACCACCGCGAAACTAATGTTCAGTTTGAACAACTGAGAAACATCATCAAAGTAAGGAAAAACACTTCTCCAGGCCCTGACGGAATATCGTACAAGATACTGAAACACCTACCAGTAATGAAAGAACTCTGTGAAATAATTCAAAGCTCTCTAACAAAAGGAATTGTGTCTGACTGCTCGAAAAAATCCAACGTTTCTATGCTGCCCAAGCCGAATAAAGACCACTCAGAACTCAAGAATTACAGACCTCTTTTCCTCACAAGTTGCATCGGTAAATTGTGCGAAGTTGTTATCAAGGAGAACTTAAACAAGCACTGTGAATGCAACGATATATTCACCAACGCGCAAGGCGCATACAGAACAGGTCGCTCTACAACTGACAATTTACTTTGTTTAAGCAAACATATTTTCAATGATGCCCTCTGGAAGCAGCCAACCGCAGCAGCTTTTCTCGATGTTCAGCAGGCATTCGATGCGGTGTGGCATAAAGGCCTAATCTATAAGATGCAGCTAAACAAAATGCCAGAGCTGATCATAAAATGGACCGTGAGCTATCTCAAAGACCGAGAGCTGACTGTTATATACCAACAGGCTGTGGCCAACAGCTTCAAACCAAGTGCAGGAGTACCACAGGGCAGCGTAATCGGCCCTACACTCTTCAACATCTATGTCAGCAGTCCAGAAGTCTCCAATGCAAAAATGTCCCAATATGCAGATGATATTGCAATATATACGAGTGGCAGAAACTGTAAAGCAGCTACTTTCAAACTACAGAAGGCTCTTAACTCGCTGGACATGTGGTGCAACCTTTGGAAAATCAAAATTAATCCCGAGAAAACAAACCTCATGTTATTGACCAGAAGTAGAGACAAATGCCACCACAAACTCAAACTGCAAGACGTCATTCTAAATCCTTCGAACACGACTACTTTTCTCGGAGTTGAGTTGAACGATAATCTAGCTTGGGCAGCGCAGATCAGGAAGATTGAAAAGAAGATGTATGGGAGAATAAATGGCCTCAGGATGCTGAAAGTGAAAGGTGTCAATTCCAAGTGCCTCATAATGTTATATAGGGCAACGATACGCCCAATTATGGAGTACGCCTCACCGGCATGGGCGGACGCCCCCAAGCACAGCATCATGAGACTTCAACTACAACAAAACAAAGCCATAAGGTTAGCATTAGATCTACCTAGATGGACATCGTCAGAAGAGCTACATAATGCAGCGAACCTTCCCAGAGTGAGCACACTTCTAGCCCAGGGAAATATACAATACCTCAAGAGAGCTTCTAACAACAACGCAGCGATAAGAGAACTGATCCAAGATCAACTTACTAACACGACAACTGAACTTCAATACACTACACCTGTACAGACGATACTGTTTGAAACAGCGAAAAATAGACTCTGCAATATGGACAGTCCCTAGGACTTTTTATCACAATTTATACAATTCAATTCATCTTTTCTTTTAATCGACCATCTACCTTCTCTTCTCTTGATGGCCTTTTGTTTTATGGATTTTATGGAGCTTTTACTACAATTTTAAGCCTGTGGGTTTTATGGACATTACGGAGCATCTACTCATCAAAGTCATCATCTTCTTCTTTTCTTCACTTTTTGGTGGCCTAATCTCAATCCTGACTCTCTCTTCGCTCTGAAACACGAGCAACACTAGACGTCTAGTTGGGTTCCAAGACTGAGAGCAAAATCTGAGAAAGAATACATAAACACATGAGACGGGTTTGAAAGGCTCAATCTCAGCGAGCCAAAGAAACTCGAGTCCCCCCCTCGGGAGACTTACAGCCTCATGTCAATTCAACTTGGACTTTGAATCACACCCATAAGCTCACTTACCCTAAAATCACAATATTTTACATGCGTTTTACATGGCTTCCTAAAAAAGAAATCTCTTATTTTAATTTAGGGCCAATTTTAATACCATGTAAGAACCATAATGTCTTTTTTATCGTTATTGAAGTCATTAGATCTCTGCATTAATTTTAATTTACCATTTTCAACATGTTTATGAAACCAAACAACAACAATCTTTTTTTCTGTGTTTTACTAGCAGAGCCATATAGATTCTCATAATCATTCCACGCATCAATTCACTCATTTAAAAAATTCAATTCTTTACTTTTATTTTTAGTCACTGGTTATAATGCAAAAATAACACTTAACTGGTAGCATTCATTTAAAAAATACATTGAAAAAGTTTAGTATAGACATAGTTTTTGTTATCAAATCGGAAATTAAATCATTATAGACCCCGACTGATGACTTAGTCTATTTAAATATTTATCTGTACACTTAAAATTGCAGTGAAGTCACAATTATAACCAAAATCTTCATAACTCTGCTTCATAGAATCCAACTATGCACTGAGAAGAAGATTTTGTTCTCTAATCATTTAATTACTAATTTGAAAAACTTTATCCTGATGTACACCAGAGGTCTTTTTTTTGTATAGACAATCAACTATAAAATTAAACTTATATGACCCGTATAATACAAAGTTATTAAACCTACAATCACAAACACTTTTTATTTCGGGAATAAGAGCTCCACCTGTATCTGTGACATAACATTAATTCTTATGATAAAAACAGCATCCAGATTATAATCTTCATTGGAATCTAATATAAGTGTCTTCCGTTTAATAATGTCTTCATTAGTTATAAGGTTTCGCAAAACGGCGCCTTTAGAGTTTTCATCCCTTAAGCCCAAAAGACAAAACCAGTTTTTGTTTTATTTTCTCCTTGCTCTTTAACTGCGGTTGTACATAGTTCTCAACAATGTCTGGTGAATAGCGTTATTTAAACACTATTTGCTTAATTCTTTGTTTTTAATCAAAAACTAATTTATACAGAACAAATTTTGTGTATTAATACTCATTTCCTTTGTTGGGCAAAATTTCAACAATTGTGATAAACGATGCCTTTTGATAACAATAGGGTTACTTTTTGGCCAAATCCTGCATTTTATTATTCTTTTTGCCTCAATAGGCTCTTGTTATGCCTAAACTTGTTATGTTAAACTATGACTACCATTAAAATTCGATACTTCAAGTTGAAAAATTTTTGCCTGTCCGTTGCCGCCTAATAGAACATGAAACTTTTTTATCTTTTCTCTATTTAAACAGTTCACCAAACAAAAAGCTGAATTTATACCTTTTTTCATTGCAAAACAATACTGCAAAAAAAATTTCCTTCTTATAATTGAGATTACAGTGAGTTTTAATGGACATATTTGTTGGTCTCATGACTATAATCTCCACCTTTTTTCTTACACTATTCTTCAGATATGGGACATATGTCACTATTATGAGGATACTCTTCATATTCTTTTGCCAAAATCATCTTGCTATTGTTCTTAATACAATGTTTTGGTTCTACTGACAATATAAGTTTAACAAAATCTTAACACAATTAATTCCGACTTTTAGTGGCCACTGTAAAGGTGTCTAATAGCAATAGGCACATCTATTTTATTTGTTTTATTACCTATCATTTCGTTTATATTTTGATATACCGTTCTGTATCTGCATATACAACAATCGTTGCTTCACGTTGTCTAAAATCATTATTGGAAGTTATTTGGTTTTTGAATATATTATCTGAGATTTATTCTGACTATAAAATTCATGCAAATTAAAATTGGACTGTGAATTACACCAATAAGGGCAATTACCACTGAGCCACAATTTTTTACACGTTTTACATGGTTTCTCTAAAAACAATTCTAAATTTAATCCAAGGCCAATTATTATACAATGCTAGAACCCTACTTTATTTCAAACCCTATTGATGTCGGTCGCTACATATATCAAATCCAATTTTCCTCCTTAACATGTTTATGGAACCAAATATTAATTATTTATCTACTCTGTTTTAAGTAGTGGAGCCATCTTGATTCTCATAATTGACCCATTCATCGATTAACTAATTTAAAAAAATCCTCACTAATTTCCATTTTAGTAACTTCCTATAATGCAGCAATAACACTTAACTGCAAACATTTATAATTAAGAGCCTAAAAGAATAGCCTTAGTTCTTGTCAAATCAGCAGGTAAGCCAACATAGCACAGGAGTGATGGTTTAGTATTTTCTAATTTTTTCTGAACACTTTAAACACCAGTGAAGTCAAGATCATAATCATAATCCTAATATTTCTCTCTCATAAAAGAAGCCATGCATATAAATGAAGATTTTGTTCTTTATTCATATATTCACTTCTCTTATATTTGTGTCTTGATGCGCACCAGAGGTCCGTTTTTGAAAAGACAATCAACTAAAAAAATAAAATTATATGACCTGTATATTACAGAGGTATTTAATATATAATCATCAACAACATTTATGTTTTGAATAAAAGCTCCACTTCTAACTCTTACGTAATACTGTTTCTTATGTTGAAGCAGCATCGATAATATAATCTTCATTGAAATCTAGTCAATGCGTCTTCCGTTTAGTCAAAAGTGTTCGCAAACCGGCACTATTATGAATTTTTGTACCACAAGTCCAACAGACAAAGCCATTTTGTTTCAAGTTCGCCTTCCCCTTTAACTACGTTTTCAAGTACTTAGATTAGATTGGATTTGAATTTCCAAACGCTGGATAAAGGTACCATGCATTTATACATCAGCATTTGAGAGACATTCAAATATGTCGGAACCTGACGAGTGGTGTCTTTTTTCAAGAACATTGAACAAAATGAAGCATAACCTGAGGAGCTAATTTATTGATCCCTACCAACAATGTTTCAAAAGAAATTGGTTACCTTGTATCTAATTCTGAACAAAGATTAGCTGCATTTAAATAATTCTTGTTAAATTATTTCTCTCTACTGAAAGGCTGAATTATAAAAAAACAAATTTTGTGTAATTCTAATCTTTCTACTTTTCATTGACTTTTCATTGGCAAAAGATCAACAATTGTGATGAGCCATGCCGTCTGATAACGATAGGGTTAGTTTCTGCCTAATTGGTCTGAAGATTTAGTTTACATTTTTTTCTCTAAGTGATTACAATGATAACTGTACCTACATTTTAACAGATATAGGTATCAGGTTAGTAATGAAGATTTCAAATCACAAATACAAAAATACCGGCAGTAGAGTGATTCTTTCCTGCTTGAATCGGCGGAATTTTTTCAGTCGTCAATTTCAAAAGACAGGGATGGCAAAAGGGTAGGTTACATGTGAAATTAGGTGGAAAACATTATTCAAAAAAGTTGACTTCCCATATTTTTTAAAAGTGTTAAACATCACATCAACGCCCACATTCGGAGCTGGAAACCTAATTCAGACCTTTGATAAGTTCAATTCAAAGACAATGAGCACTAATTTCATTTTTTAAATAGTCAATCGTTGTTCAATAAGTTATCGGAGGCAGTAATGTGGTGACGCAATGCTGCCCAATATCAAAGGAGCTCATCGCCTTAAATTTTTCGCCCGTCGAATCAAATTAAACAAAAGTTGAGCACATTTGTCATTTTTGAACATCAAAATTGTCCATAGAAAGTTATCTTACAACGTGCTCTCAAAATAATTGTAGCGCTTGTATCTGGAAAATTGATCTTCAAATTCGAGCATCTCGTAAGAAGACTTTAAATACAACATTGTTGCAAGATCCTATAAGATAACCGTTGGAATGGAACTTGCGGACTATAGAAACCATTACAATTCAAGAAAACAATAGTTTAACCGTTTCTGTACTAAAATCTGTTTTCTAATTTAAATGCAATAATTTTTGCCACTACACTTCTTAATATGAGAGGCGCTGTGTCTAGCCACTGGGAAATTGATCTAAGTACATCACAATCGATAAATTAAATATTAATCTATAAAGCTCAAATAAAAAAGTAATTTACAGTATCGCAACAAAAATCTTTAGAAAACGTTTGCAAAATAATCTGACGAGAGAGTGATTAGTTCTGATATTTTATTATTCATTGATTAGACCACTAAACTGATTGTTGGTATCGTTACAAGTAAAGCATTTCATGAAAATTTTTCTAACACAAGCTTGAGGAATCACTCCAAGTTACGAAGGAAAATATTTTAAGGATAACAAGATTAAACGTTTGGAATTAGATTTTCAAGAACTAAAAAGAGGACAAAACCTCTCAGATAACCCCGCGGGGGAAATTTGGCAAACTTGTGTGTGTGTGTGTGTGTGTGTGTGTGTGTGTGTGTGTGCGTGTGTGTGTGTGTGCGCGTGCGTGCGTGCGTGCGTGTGTGTGTGTATGTGTGTCTGTGGATGTGTGTGTGTGTGTGAGTGCGTGCGTGCGCGTGTGTCTGTGTATGTGTGTCTGTGGATGTGTGGGTGTGTGTTTGAGAGAGTGTGCGTGCATGCGTGCGTGTGTGTGTGTGTCTGTGGATGTGTGTGTGTGTGTGTGAGTGAGTGCGTGCGTGCGTGTGTGTGTGTATGTGTGTCTGTGGATGTGTGGGTGTGTGTGTGAGTGTGCGTGCGTGTGTGTATGTGTGTCTGTGGATGTGTGTGTGTGAGTGCGTGCGTGCGTGTGTGTGTGTGTATGTGTGTCTGTGGATGTGTGGGTGTGTGTGTGTGTGAGTGTGCGTGCATGCGTGCGTGTGTGTGTGTGTGTGTGTGTGTGTGTCTGTGGATGTGTGTGTGTGAGTGAGTGCGTGCGTGCGTGTGTGTGTGTATGTGTGTCTGTGGATGTGTGGGTGTGTGTGTGAGTGTGCGTGCGTGTGTGTATGTGTGTCTGTGGATGTGTGGGTGTGTGTGTGGGTGTGCGCGCGTGCGTGTGTGTGTGTATGTGTGTGTATGGATGAGTGTATGTGAGTCTCTGTGTGTGCGCGCAAAAAAAAATTATACAAAAAAATTCTTTTAAGGAACTCTAAAGGACCCACATGAACCCGGAGGAAGAAGAAACCTTCTTCAACTTCGACAACGACAAGAAAAATCGAAAAATTAAGAATTTTGAAGATCAAGAAATGAATCAAGAAATTTTGAAGAAATGAAGATCGAGTTGAAGTTTTTCGAAAAAAAAAGATTGAAGATGGAAGGATTTTTCTTTTGATGCTCTAGAGTAAGATTTTTCTGATGTTTTCTTTTTTTTGCAAAAATATGTGTCGCTGCAAAAATATGTGCACATTCATGTTCAAAGTTCTCATTTTTTTCCAGATATAAGGAAAGACGCAGGGATAACTTGTAAGAGCCTTACAAGATCGAATAGTAAAATTCTAAGAATTTATAAGTTGGATGGTTGACTTGTAAGGCAAGAACTTGTAAGGTTTAGTTATTATTAGTAAAATTGTAGGAACTTATAAGTTCGTTGTTATACTTATAAGAACTTGTAAGAAAAACTTAAGGAACTCGCCATAAAAACTTTATGCATCGCCACAGCTTATATGGCGATGTATAAATTTATAAGAACTTAGAAGTTCTTACAATTTAAGCATCCAGTCCCGACCCGAGTAAAACAAAACAAGCAAAAGTTGGTGTTGACTTTTTTAAACTACCTTTGAGTCTTTATCTTTGCAGTGAAAGAAAACAATTCATTGCTGTGAATTTTCCAACTTATTAAAGCTAGTTACGGCTTATCTGTGAAGAAATTAAAAGCACTGATCGAACATTAATTTGGCGTTTTTAAGCCTAAATCTTGCACGATTTTTTTCTTTGCTACGGGAATATCTTAGTAAAATTTAGCTTATCAAAACGTTTGTCTTGTAAACTTTCAGCAATGAAAATTCTGTATGTGAGCAACTAATCACCTGCAATCTGGTTACCTATACTAGCACTGCGCCCCAGTATTAAAACTTAGTTTTTAACCATAGTTTTAAAATTTACTTTTATCAGGAACTGTATTTTTCATAAATCAGACTCTAACATCGTGCATGGTGGGCAATTGGTTGAACCTGTTGAGAAGCAATGAAGGTTTATTAAATTTCAGCTGAAAACTATCATTCAAATTTGAAAACTAGTATTCCATATTCATCCGAACAGCTGACACAGCAGTACTCCCGTATCGTTTTTTCTTTCTTTTAGCACACTTTTGGCGTTAAAAATTAGTTAATCTAATAATAGAAAAGTATATAAATTTAATATTAGTAAATTTTTTAGCTGTTAAATTTTCAAGATCAACGCAAAAATACTGCAAAATTGCAAAGATATCCTTTTTTGCTTCACACCAGGCTATTTAGCTTAACAAAATATCGTATTTGAAACCAGGACCTCGATGAAAAATGATAGTCAAGCACTTTTAAATCTCCAAAATATGAAAAGATTGCGTCAAATTGTAAGATAATTGTTCACTGATTAACCACTGATTAACAATACTTGATTAGTTGATTTACTAATTGATTATTTACTTGATTAGTTGAATTCTTGATTAGTGTGATTAGTTTGATAAGGTTACATGACAAAATACCCAATGCCATTATACCCAATTTAATCTCCTTTGATCTTTTCGTTCAATAGTCCGATTACAAATTAGCACTCAAATTTACAAGCATGCTTTCTCGCAATGAAGTTGCTAGTTTATTCCCATGTTTGGTTGTGATAGTTTCACATCAAGTCCCACGGGCCGCTGAGGCATGGCCAAACGCACTAACTAAATATTATGCTATCTAATCGTTCTGATATTTTCTACGTTAGAATAAAATATTGGGTATATTTTGGGTATTTTGTCACATTGGGCTTTTGTCCTGACACCGTTTGATAAAACTCATGAGTCACACTCATAACACGGCGGAATATTCATTAAACACATAATAATTTCTTCAAAATTCTCTTATTTTGCCAAGAGGTTCAAACACTGTATCACAAATGAAGCTCAAATAGGTTGACGAGACTCGGCAGTTGGGTGTGGTACAAAACGATGCAATGCAACCCTGAAAAAACACGTAAGTATTAAGTAATGCTAATTGCTTTGAGACCTACTCTAAGAGAGATGATTTGAAATTACATAAGATCAACGCTAAATTAAATGCTGAACAAGATGAACGCTAAGAGTTAGGCCTCGAATTTAAGCAATATTAACGCCAAAATAAACTCCTATGGTATGTAATATCAACAAAGAAGATGATTTTTGAAGGTAAGATCAACGCTAGCTTATGGCTACACTAGTCTGGATCAATTCTAAGAGTTAAGCGTTGAAAGTATGTAAGATAATTATTAAAATTTAATCGTTATCATTTTTAAAATGTAGCCTTGAAAATACAAACATTGTGTAAGATCTATTCTGCTAGAAATGCCAGTGTTATGTAAGACATAATTTTGGTTTCTGCGTAATCGCAGAGGAACATCATTAGGCCTACAGTAGCTTGTTTTCAGCTGCCCTTTTTCTTATTATTCCCCCACATTTCAGACTGTTCTTATTATGAGCATCATTGCTCTTTTTTTGGTGACTATAGCCACTTTTTTTGTGTCTGAAACTTTGTGTCTTCATGGTACCATTATTGCAGCCAACATTGGTCAGGCTATGGTCAACCGGAAGCTATGGTTAAGTAGGAGCTCATCCTCACACAGACAACTTCACGGAGTCCGGGGATTGAACTCTCAATCTTTGTCGTTTGAACCACACACCTTACCTCTCGGCTATCACGCCACATACGGTTAAAACTCTGAGTTATGTAAGATTGATATTTGTAATATGTAATTGATATTTCGTTTCATATGATCCTACATCAGGGCAACCGCCGTCAATCTTAGAAATAGTTGCGGCTTTTTTTGAGCTGACCTCTCGTTCCAGTTATCAACCAATTGTGATGGTTATTTTTGACAATAATTGCATCTAACATTCCATTAAAAACAGGCGCTCCTTTTTTAATGAATATTGCGCTAAGAGTTCGAATTTGACAACAAATGTCAATTCTTGTAGTTACAAATTAGTTAAATAGTTCCTTTGTCGCGGCATCCCACACTGTAACATTTTTAGTTGACAGGGCGCCTCTCGTATTGTTTGTATACAAGACTAAAATTTTAAATATTGGTCTTTCTAGCAAGTTTCCATCTGTTTTTCAAAAATTGTTTAATAAATTTACTACAATATAATTTGTCGCATTAAACAAACTAGTTGCTTTTTTGAAATTTCAAAAGGTTATTATTTGACAATTGAACAGCTCTGCGGACACTAACAGAAGAAATAATATCCCGAGTCTAAAACAGAAGTTAATCTTGTAAGATCTTGCAATATTCTTTCAAAAAAATTAATCTTATAAGATCTTACAAGACAGAGATATTCTTGCAAGATCTTTCAAGACAGTGTTAATCTTGTAAGATTCTTGTAAAACTCTTGCCAGATTAACTTTTTTGGAAGAATCGTGCCATTAAGATAGAAAACAGCCAAAACAAGCTAAAATGAGAAACTAATGGAATTTGAAAACACCATCCTGTAGAGACGAAAGTTAACCCATTCTAGAAAGAAAATATTTGAGACAGCTGCTTTTCATGATTTCAGAATTAAAATCAACAATTCTGGTCATAATTAGAAACTCCAAAAACTTTCTAAACAAACTAAAAAACACATTTGTTTCTTCCTAAGCTTGATTCAACAGCTTGAACGGTGGTTTTCACTGGTTTACTGACAGAGAACCTCACTTTTCGAGGAAAAAGTGTAGTAAACGGTACTTAAATTCTCTTCCAACAAAATATAGTGGACATGATTATATACTTAAAATATTCCTTATCACAGCAGTAATTTGTCTTCGAAATTAAAACAACTTTGCATATTTTTATGTCAACACAATCAATTGGTTTAGTTTTTTTTTGAGAAGTTTGAAAAATTTGTTTTTTGTTTGGTTTTGAGGAACAAATCTTCATCAATATTGTAGACTGTAGCAAAAACAATCTCTGTAAAAGCTTATTGTCGTCTCATCGCAGATTTCAACGCCAACTATGCTCTGGTCTTCAACTCAAATGCAATTTTGGAAACAAATCTTCAGTTTAATTTAAATAAAAATAGCAAATTTGTGGTTGTTTCAAGACAGCAAGACTTCAAAATCAAGAACAAAATAACCTATGCACATTTTGAATAGATTTTTTGTTAATATGGTTGTCCAGTTTATACAAATTACAAATTCATGAACCATTGGTTCTGAATTCGGAGGTTGATCAGTTGGTAATATCCTGTTCAACGCACATTGATATTTCCTGTGCAAAAAACTAAAATACCCTAAACACATAGGTATTTCAACTTCTCACTCTCTAGTTTTTACACTAAAGAGCCCATGGTAACAACAAATTCCATCAGATCAACAATTTCCTGTTTTGAGCATTTTTACCCACTTCGGATCTCGTTTTTTTCTTCGAATTTCTATACAAACAAAACATACCTTTACCCACGGTTGGGAAAATGTTTCCCAACCGTGGATAAAGGTGTTTTGGCCGCGGTAGCTAACTGCTAAGCTATGCTTACCTGAATGTAACTTGATTCATCAGCTTGAAGGGTCGTGTTACTGATTTACTGGCACAGAATCTCAGTTTTCGAGGAAAAAATTGTGGTAAGCGGTCTGATTTTCAACTTCTCTTCCATCTAATTGAGTAGACATGATTACAAACTCAAAACGTTCCTTGTCAAGGTTGTATTTTTTTTCTTTGGAAAAAAAAGCTTTGCCAATTTTTTTACTCTAACACAGAATCAATTGGTTTTGTTTCTTTTTCTTAAAGAGTGAAAAATTTTGTGTTAGGGAATTGGCTGTGCCCCATTTTTGCCTGCGCCAACATAGGTTTATGACTTTTTGCGCTTGCTTCCTTCCCTCTCACTTAGGTGTTTTGCGAAGGCCTTAGGTATTGCTTTGCTGGGTTTTGCTGCTGCCCTTTTCTGCTTTGGCTTCATACGCTTGCTTTGGGAGGGGTATCCATGCACTTACTGTTCTATGTTGCTCAATTTTTTCTCCTGTTAAGGATTTGCGACACATCGTTGACGGGGAGAGGACACCTGGGTTGAAAAGGAAAAAAGCAAAGAGAAGTTCAAAAAGAAAAAGGAAAAGAAACAAAAAGTTTGAAAAGAAGAAAATGCAGTAGCGCGAAGGATCTTCTCTCGTTTTCTTGTTGTGACATATTGCTAATACGATGTCTTTGTTTTTCTTATGATACTTCTTCTGTTTTTTCACTAAATTCAATTCTTAATCTTTTAATGCAATACCAATGAAAACATGAGTTGCTTTTTTTGTTAGACCTTCTAAGATATTATACGGCAAATCAGCGGTCCTGCTAATTGGTTCAATAGTTATAAACCTAAGAGAAGTCATAGTAATCGCAGATTGTTTGAAACCGAAGAAGTTTTTGTGAAATAATTCCTGAGAAACAATAGCAAACGTAAAAACAAAAAATTAATACAATAAGCTCAGCAAAACGCAATACAAAAAATAAAAGTGGGTAATTTTTCCGCACTGTTTCGAGAGAGAGGGATAAAACTCAAGAATGCTGAAATTTTTTTTCCTTTCAAGAAGTTTCTGCCTGTTCATTTTTCTGTCATTTATCGCAAGGCCTTATAACGTTCTGCAGACCGTTTGATCAATTGAAGCCATTTTGGACGCAAAAAAAACTTATTTGGCTAAATTTTGCCATTTTTTTTCTTTTTAGGATATTACACTTCATTTTTGTAAGTCTCGATCTGTCTCGGTAATTTTCTTTGTCTACTAGGTTGTCTATTCTATTAATGTTTCAATTGGTTGCTTGGCTTTGCCATTATCACCAGTTGTTTCGATTTCGATAATTGGTTAAAGGCAAATTAAATTTAGATATGTTTAACACTTTTTACTGAAAGTATGCCACAATTATAAATTCAAGTTTCCTTGTCAAATAATAAGCTCCTATCGTTTTCAAATTTCCAAACTTTTTCCGTTCTGGTTCTTTGAAAACTGATTTTTAGCTTAAAAAATTGAAGTCTTAAAACGTGAAAATTCAACTTTTTCTGTTTTTTTTTTCGCTTACTTGTAACTGTCTTTTTGTCTATTTTCTTTGATATGAATTATCATCAACCTGAAATACTGCTACATAATATGACAACGATGTTTTTCAAGGAGGACAGAAAATTAAACAATATTGAGTTCAGTACTTGAATCAGAGTCTCATTTCTTAAATCACTGTTTTCCTTTGCTGACACAGTTGACATGAATATCTCTGGTATTGTAAGCACTGACAAGCTCTACTTTGTTCAGTTTTTGGTTTCTCTTTGCCCTACCTACCGTCGCCAGGGAACTTACAATAATTACTGCTTAAGTTTTTTTTAAAATCAGTTTGAAAATTCGATGCTTTGTTTTTTCTCTGAAATATTTGGCATTTTTCTGTATGTTATCGTATAAATCTGAACAGTTTCCTTAGATCATTTTTAATTTCCAGGAGATTTTTATGTGGAATTTGAAAGACAGAAGTGACACGGAAAATTATTGTAAGCTCTTCTTACTAAGTGCATTCTTTTAACATTTTTTGAAGAATTTTCTTTATGCCGTGCTTTTGTTTTGCTGGGTGTAATTTCTATCGAGTGCCGTTGATTGAGAACCTAAACATTTTTCCTAAATTGCGTCAAGAAATTGGTAGGTAAAAAAACCAGGTATTGTTAAGAGTATCGAAAAAATTAGTTTTCTAAGTCTTGGTATTTAATCTTTATTTTCCTTTGTTTTCTCAATCTGGTTTTTCAAATTTATTGATTTTCCAGTTTAATTCTAAGTCAAATTTTGTTTCGGGTGGAAACCTGAGTCTTCCAGCTAGGTTTTTGCTATTTGTAGACATGCGCTGTTTTTCATTTTTCTTATATCTAAAATTGCAGACAATGTTGCTTACTCAGCCTGAGTTCAATCAAGTGTAATTATTCATATTTTTAGCCGAAAAGTCCTCATATAAATTTAATGCTAAAAGAGAAGGAAATTAAGTAAAGTAGATAAATGATTTTTATTGTTTTTGCTCTGTAGTTAAACGTTGCTTTCAAATTTGAGCAAACAAAAATCATAAAGATTTGCTTTTTCAAAACTTCAAATGTTACGGTTGTCTATTTAGAAGGTCTGTTATCGCGGACCGTTCAAAATAGCTTAACTAATTAATTCTTAACCATTTTTTTTTTCATTTTTCACGTATTACTTTATGCCAGCGTAACTGGTATATCCGGTATAGCCATTTTGTATGTAGTTAAACGTTGCATTCAAACTCTTGTAATGCATAAAACAAATAGACAACCAGCTTTTCTGAAGCTGCAAAAGGTGACCTCTAAAACATTAGCAGTTCTGCTGGCACAGACCGCTAAAAACTTCAATTATAGTCGTATGCCTTTTTCTCATTTCTTTTGTAGCAATTTATGCCACTCTAGATGATAGTCTCGGCTCACTTCGACGTGATCAGTTATAAGTACAATTAAAGAAATACAGAGAAAGTTGTTCAGTTTACGATATCAAGCAACGACACAAAAATTCACAGAAAACTAATTAATTTGACACAAGTCGGTTTTGCTAGTTTGACGGTTACATTAAGTTTGACATCTTTTTTCAAGAACTTTTCCCTTATCTCTAATAAAGAATTATAATACAAATAGGAATCGAGATTTTTTTAAAAAATCAAAATGAATAGCGACGAATACCGTGAATGGGGAAAGAAAATGGTTGAATACTCTGCAAAATATCTGGACGCAATTAGAGAGCGACCGGTTTACCCGGATGTTAAGCCAGGATATTTGAAACATTTGCTTCCGGAGAATGCGCCCCTAGAGCCAGAACCGTTCCAGAACATTCTTGAAGATGTGGATAGGTTAAAATGCCTGGTGTGACTCATTGGCACCATCCGC
>NC_134473.1:4973122-5062463 GCF_964194025.1 Convolutriloba macropyga | reverse complement strand
CTTGGGCAACATCCCCAGCCTGTACCGAATTAGAGATGATCATGATGGACTGGCTCGCTAAAGCTATGGGTTTACCAGATCACGTATGAACTAATTTAAATGAAAGTGAAACAGTTTTCAGAAACTAAGGGCATTGATCCTTCACATCTGCTTCATTAAGGCATTTATAAGAACAGTTGGTGCGGTGGTAGACGATGGTAATGTTTTTGCAGTTATAACTCCCCCCCCCCCCCATATAATTATTTAGCCTGGTTATGCTATATTTACGGGAAGGGGTGTGGGATTTTTAGTGGGAAGACCCCGACTAAATAGGACTAGTATGCTAAGTGTTTTCTATTAAACGGTTTTTATGTTGTTCATGTCTTTTACTTTCATTAATGGCAAGTCTCATCGGCCCTGAAGTCCAGCATTTTTTGTTCACTTAATCAAGCATTATTTTTTCACGTTGTATTTGTCGAGCGATATGTGAAATTTTGAAAGTTTTCCATCGCTTCCTCATTTTGCAGACAATTAAATAAAACGTGGATGAGCGGGGTCGGAACGTTATGTGGGAGCGCATATTACCGAGCCTCCTTGTCTATATAGGAATCCACTAACTTAGAATTTAGCATTCCATGCAAAGCGTTCATCTTTAGTATCGACATACTCGCTTCGAGACTTTAACCTGGGTGAAATCTGGACACGTTCATTGCTCAGAAATTTTTTTCATTGATATGTCTTATTGTTTTATGTATTGCCATGTATGTTCGTGCAATATTTTCGTTATTGAAGATCTGCAGAGATCATCCATGCATATGGTCTGAAACAATATTTCGAGCACATTCTAGTCTGGACATTGGTACGGAACTCGTCTGGACAATGGCCTGGAACTTATCTGATCAGGGGTCACGTCGGTCTGGAACTCGTCTGATCAGAGGCGGCTTCGAGCGCTTTTCGAGCGCACAATGATCTTCGAGCGCACTCGTCTGATCAGAAGTCACTTTGGTCTGGGACGGTCTGATCAGAGGTCCCACTTGTCTGGGACGGTCTGATCAGAGGCGATTTCGAGCGCGACCTCAACCTGGCTGGTAACTTCGTCGCCAATTTACCATAGTTCACCACACTCATCGCATTAAACGCATAAATATTAATTATTTTTACTCTGAGAAAAATATTTTTTGACCAATTATCTTACGTATTTTTGCAATGAACCCTCGACTCGGGTATCAAACTCAAGATTTCTGAAAGCATAAAGGTAACCAAGGGAGATGAAACAGCATACATCTCAACTAAGTTCTGATTAGTTCTTGTCCACATCTGAGAATGGGGGAGGCGTGATCCATACTACGGCCTGTGAGTCAACATTGTTCACACTCTTCGTGGCCAGAGATCACCTCCGGTTGAAGTCAGACACTGGAAGCCAAAATGGTCACTCGACTGTCAGTTCAAGCGCAATCGTAAGTAGACGTCAACAATCACTCGCCTCTCCCAGGCTGATGTCCAACAAAAAAGGTAGATTTTTCGAGACTCATATCAACGCACCAGCGTGGGGAGGGGAGGGGGTTGGGGTGTTTTGGGTATTGGGCGTTTTGTGGGGTTTTCATTCTAAAGTTCGTCGCGATCACTAGTTCAAATCTTGCCACAGGTTATGCATGTCACCACTCAATTCCAGGTTCAGATATCGAGTAATAGGAACTGCATTAGGGCGAATAAGATTTTTCTCTTGAACTGAACTGATGCCTAGCCTGCTAACTTTTGTTCCAATAAAAACACTTGTTTAATTCTAGCATTATCCTTCCCAGGCAAGCAATTTTTTCGATATCATTCTAAAAAAGGATATAAATACACCAAGTAACTTAAAACCGAGTTCAATAATTGTTCAGAGAAAGTGTCGATTTTTATACACATTCTTGGCATTGTAATTTTTGTGAACTCGGTAAAACGTGTGAGTCGTAAAAGGAACAACGGAATAATTGCAAAAACAAACGAATTTATTGTTTGTATTTCAATATATCCAGTTAAAACTTTTCTATCGCAAGTTAAGGTTGAAATTATTGTTAAATAAGCGATTCAGAAATCATGAGAAAAAGTGATAGATTGTTTAAAAATAATAATCTATCGTCATCGACTGCGCATATAAGAAGCGTAAATAACTGTATTTAGCTAATCAAAACACGCACGTGCAACTTTTAAAATGCCGAAAGTCCGCATTGCCAGATGTTTCTATATACATAACCAGAAGTTAAGTTACCAGAAACTTTTGTTATTAAAAGAATTACCAAAAGCGTGCTTTATACAAAATTGGATGACTCTGAAGAGATTACTTCAAATTTCTTGCTTTCTTCTCGAACCGCTACGTGGTTCTCATTAAAAAGCCATCGCACAACGAAATGTATTATGGCACATCATCACAAAACATGCAAAATCTCATTTTTCTTGACTATAAACATAAAAATGCTTTAAAAAAATTTGATAGTAACTAGATGTAGTAAAAATTGTTTGCCTGTCGTAATAAACTTTTCGTCAGGCACTATAAACACTCTGAAGATCTTGCAGCTTTCTTTATACCTTTTTCAAATCTATCGACTTTTCTTTTTAATTCAAAGACTCTTGTCCTGGAAATTAAAGAAAAGTTCTTTTTTGCAAGGATCGCGCGAACTGTTCCCTTCTTTCACCACCTTGGTACAGGAAAACAAATTCTTTTTCTTTCACTAGACAAAGGGTGTAGCAAAGATTTGCAAAAAGTGTCCTGTAATAATCAATTTAACTGTTACTAACTGGGAATAACTTGCCCTGTGCAAGTAATATCTCCCTTGTGTTAATAGGAGAACAAGTGAAATATTCTGTCTAACTAAATTGTTATCTTGCTTTTGAAATATATCTTCCTCAAAAAATTCCCGTGTTGAGGAATTTTGTTTTTCACTTGTAAGAAATCGCCGTTTTTAAGTTGTTTTCCTGAGACAAAAACGATCAAAGCCCTTACGTGGTCATCGTCGTTTTCTTTGTTTTTTCGTTGTTATTTTTATGCAAGAAATGATGCATTTTTCGTTGTTTTTTTTGTAAGAAATGATCGTTTTTTTGTCGTTTTTTTTCAAATGGATGGTTGTTTTTCGTTATTTCTTACATGTATGTATAGTCGTTTTTTTACAAACGGCTCGTCGTCTTTTGCGTTATTTCTACAAATTTTTCGTCGTAAACTTGTCTAAGCTTTTGCATGAGCCTTTTTAGCTTCTTTGAAGACTAGAGCCGTTTTCAAATATTCGTATATTAACTTTCTCTCTAACTTTTTTTTAAAAACCAGAAGCTGTTAATAGAAAGTTCTGCACAAAAAATTCCTCTAGGGTTGAACTCGTATCTGGATAGATGCGTTATAGTTTCCCTCTGATTTTGAGGACAGTCTGTACAATTTACCACAAAAAAACTTTATTGGAACTGTTCCTAATATAAACATTGTCTTCGTTTTATAAACAGTTTTATGAGCTCTAACAAGTCTTCGTTTTATCTGTTTCTACAAATAAATATTTCTAGAAGATAAGCTGTTTTCGTTGAAAATTCTTTGATTACAAACTGTTGCTAGCTGGGACAATTGTTATACGAGTACTAAAGATCTCTTCCGTGTTATTATTCAAGCCAGGGCATTATTCAGTCTTATAAGGCCGTCACATTTGAATAATTTTTCTCAAAAGTCTGCAGAATTCTCGGTTCTCGTAACTAATTTGCTTTGACTTCACTGAAGAAATATTTTTTTTTAATATGTTGCCATGAAAACTCACATTATCTGCAGACTTGGTTATTGGTTTAGTTCCGTTCATAATGTGAATTTGTAAGATTAATTACTAAACAAAAATCTTGTGATATTGCTTCAAGGTAATGCGTCAAAATGTTGTTCAAAAAGCAACGTCCACGAAGAACCAGAACGATTTAACGCACGGATAACAAAATTTAGGAAAATAAGTAAAATTCTTTTCAGTTGAAAAACGATTTTTTTCAGTTTCTCTTAAGCTTTTCCAACGTTATGCTACTGTTGTCTTTTTACAATTTTTTTTTTCATAAACGTACAAGACAACAAATTCTGTTCGGACAAAAACGTTTCTAAAAAAAATTAGAAAACTTTCTCTTTGTCGGCTTTTCCTCAAAAAGCACTTAGGGCATGCGATCTTCATACTGTCACACTTCTTGAAGGCGCTGAAGCACTGCGTTGTTGTTATCTTACAACTTTAACCCAGTGATTACGTGGTCTTACCTTAGTGTGACTATGATCTAAAAGAGCTTCCTAATCTGCAGTTTTTCGTAGCAGTCATACAAAATTTTTACTGGTTTTGCAGGATGATTGGCCAATTTTGAAGATTTTATTTAAACAAGTGTAGCACACGAAATACTAAATGTACAAATTCAACGAATCAGATACTGAGAAGACTCTATTTACTTATATAGCGATAGTACGGCTGATTTCAGTCAGCCTAGTTGATAATTTCACTATGTGTATAGCATCGACTCCGGTTCAATATTACGTTAACGCCATAATAATTAAAGGTTATCTTCAGTTTTTAGTCTACAGTTAGAGTCGTTAAGTCTGACAGCACTAGGTTGCTCTAAATCGCGCGGGGAAAAATAACCTTAACACATTATACTTTAAGGCTTCAGAACGAGCACAAATATGTTCTGCTTTCACTGGCGCTGCCAATAGACCAAAAAAGAAAATTAATAACATATTTAGACGATCTTTTTATGGAAGGCAAAACAACATACATAATAATCACCCAAAAAAATTTGCCATGTTCTCAATAATTTTAAAGCTGCCACCACATTAAGCCATTAAAATCGAAACATATTTTTTTTACACTGCAACTACCCAAATACAAAAAAAAGAAAAGAAAATTATGCTGGCTTTCTCATTTTTATCCAGAGATACTTATAATTAACATGTAATGATTAGACCAATTTTTTTGAAACTCTGCGATTCAGTCAATTCTAAATGAACACAGGAACTCCAATAGAGTTTTTATGAAGTCAAAAAATTATCTCCTGAAATGACCAACGTAGCACCGATTGTGCCGCTGTACACCAAAGCTAACACTCGAAACGGTTACGTTATGCCAAAAGAGTAAAAAGCTTACTGCAAATCTGAAAATTACGAAATTTTCAAAACATAGAAATGGCTTGGCGCTGTAAGCCCTATTGTACCATTAGACGCCAAAATCGACTATATTTTTATCCATGTATATTTCGAAATGGACCACAACTTGCCAAACTTTTTTGCCACCCTTTCTGTGTGTAAAATGGAAAATGATTTGAAAAAAATGTCAATTTTCTATCAGAAGAAAGTACAGTTCGCAGACCAAGCTAGACCTAAAACGTATCCTTGGTCGATAGAAGTAACACGCAGAACAGATAATTTTGATCAAAAAGTCACCCATGACGCAGATGACGGTAACCCATATCGTCTAACGCCTTGCCCAATGAAAGCTCGTAACATTTAAAATGTTCACCTTTAAAGAATTCGAATGCTGATTCACATAAATTAACTTCAAAGCACAGATGCGTTTTTAACAAAAAAGACAGGAAAAATCCAACGAAAATTGGAATTTGAGCAATTAGTACATTATGCAGCGGACAAAATTTGAAGCAGCACAAACTGTCAATCTTGCAGATTTAGGAAAGCAAGTTGAATTACAGCCCAGTTCTCACAGATACAAAAGTAAAACACAGACTAATCGGACTAACTAATTATTTAAAGCAAAAATTTCACACTTCGACGCCTTGACTGTTGTGTTTTAATCAATGGAAACCATTTAAAGTACTCCCTCATTGGAATCATCGGATACCCATGGTATGTATTAAAAGAATAAGCCACCGAATTGAATATATTTAGTTTTGCAAAATGTCCCTTTGGCCTAATTTGCAGCGTTTTCAATGCACATTCGAAAAAAATTTTCAAAATTTTCTAGCAGAATATTTTCCTTATTTACAAAACATCTCGATTATTAGATGGAATATTACCAATTCTAAATCACCATCTCCAAAGCAACGTAAAGAAAGACATTCCATGAATAGCTCTCATACACGTTCTCAAAAAAATTTAAATTTTTGACACAAAAAGTTTGAAAATTTCTCTATGAATTTTTTTCCGCCGTACAAAATATCTCTACTTCTGAAAAAAAGAGATTCGACTCTACCAGCAGTAATTTGTAATTGTTATGAACCGCCAAATGTATTGCAGCACCCTCTGGATTTTCAATATATACATATTGAGCCTTTCCAGCACTGTAAGAGAAAACGTATACACACTATCTCGTCGTCAAAAGATTCCTTCAAGAATTATCTGGAAATTGGAAAAATCAGGAGGATCCTGTCTTTGATCTACCAAGTACTAGACTATAACTCCGCTTTTGTTAAACTGACTCTACAAATGTCACCCAAGCCACACCAGATCGCGCTGAAGAATCCGATCTAACTTCAGTTTGGATTCCTGCATCCAGCACATGGATGTGAATAATCAATCACACAAATAAACTAGAACAAAGATGCAGCACAATATTCACAATTATCTCTTCATCCAGTTGGAAACCACTTGCACAATGTCAATCTATTGACGCATGTCTGTTCACGTCTACACTACTTAAACACCAAAACAACATCCACGTTCTACTCATACATCAGTAACTCAAAGTACTGCAACGGAACCCAGAAAAATTTTGTTCCCTACCTAAAGTTTTACTTTTTTGTCCCTCTGTACGCAAGGACCCAAAGACCTATCCTCCTATCTATAGGAAACCTAAACTTTATAGAAGAAAGCGCTACGTACGGCCACACCCTCAACCAGTTCTACTATGACTGGATCGTGAGCAAACAGAGAGCCACCACAGATTGAGACGGATATCTTCGATATTCTCCTTGCTTTGCAGATACACTGCAGAGTTTACCTCTTCCCTCAAGCTCCTGTTGCTTGTCTTGCAGGGGAAAGAAAGTTTCTCAAATACATCCGGGTTCCTGACAACCAGGCCTCGAACTTTTGAAATCGAGCATCGCTAGTGGGCCAAAGTCCCACCTCTCCGCGTCACTGTCCCGATTTTCAGACTCACTTCTTTCCCGAAAAATCTGAGAAAAAACTGTTTTTTTTTCATAATCATGTTATCAGTAACCAAACCTGTTCTTTCTTCTTTATTTTATTATGTTCACAAAATGAAATTTAGGAACAATTTCTTTTTCTCTTGTCGGAAATTGACTCAGAATGAAATAAACAGAAAAAATTTTAGATGGTTAGTTTGGCTAAGGTAGACAATATTGCCGGTTGTATTTTTAACCAGAAGGTAAGCTGGGAAATCCGATTTTAGAAAACCCAGTTCAAAAGAGAGGAAAGAAATCTCCTGTACCAACGGCAGAGACTACAGACTTCAACTCTCCATCCAAGTGAGAATAAATCCTTACTACATGACACTAAGAGACAGCTGGATACTAAAACACACTTGAAGTCACTGACCCGCATACCCGGTAACTGACACTCTTACTAACTCAACGAACGACAGGATGTGGACCACTCACCGACGGCTCTAGTCACACACTTCGCTAGACAGGGACTTTAAACGACTACTCTAGTCACTAACTCTAACTCTCAACCTGGACAGTTCTTTCATTTGATTTCAGCTAAATTATACAAAATTGGATGGAAAACTCAGCCCCTAATGAATGTAGCGGAGGAAAAATATGGTTCAGAATACAACGACAACAAGAAAACAGAACGATTTAACCCACGGATATCAATAACTATGAAAATAACTAAAGGATCTTCTGAATCAGCAATTTTTGATGACAATCATAAAAACTAAATTTGAGGTGTATTTTTGACATACGAATTTTTTCAATTTTTTGCAAGGGATGCTTATGTTACTAAAAACTTGTAAGAGGAACATGAATTAGAATAAACTCTGTCATTGAAGTTTGCAGGAGACCGGAAGTTTTTTGTTACCCGGACAGACTAAAAATTTTTAGACATTTTTACATGGTTGAATGTATAATTAGGCCGCTTCCGTGCTTAATTGCACCGAAAGTTGGATGGCTTATAATCCCAGCCCAAACCTCGATAAGACATAACATTTAATTTTAGACCTAATTTACTGTCCTAGATGGTCTGATTAGAGGTCAGCAGGTCATCCCTGGTCGAGGTCCTCGTTTCAAATATACTTATGATAAAACGTATCCACATATGTGCGTAATCAACCGTGATCACATAATATCTCGTCCATAATCAGTTCCCGGGTCGAGAAATTTTTGGAAAATTATGTAAGGAATGCGCTGAAATGCGCTGATTTTTCTACAAATTCAGCGCAAAAACCTTTCATAATAATGCGCAAGAAATGCGCTGGAAAAAAGTGCTAAAACTTTTGCAAGAAATGTGCTGAAAATGCGCTGAAATTGTGCAAGAAATGCGCTGAAAATGCGCTGAAATTTTGAATTTTCAGCGCCTTCTCTTCAATTCAGCGCATTTCAGCGCATTTCCTACAAAATAATGCGCCGAAACGGCGCTGACATCTCGACCCGGGTTGTTACCTTGTTCATGATCAGCCCCCCCCCCCCAATGAGTTGATTGATAATCGTCTGATCATAAACGAAGATCTCAGCTTGGAATTTCGGTCTCAACATTCAACAGGGAAATCTAATTTCAGAACGTGAGCTCTATGGTAGCTTACGGGTCCAAATTAGCCCACTCTGGTGTGGAGAAGGCGTGTCTAATGGGTGCCGTGCAGTATCACCCAGTGGGCTATGACGACAACTACTCAATGAGGGGACATCTTCTGGAGAAAGAAATAGAAGCTGATATTGAGAAGGGTCTCACTCCCTTTTTTGTCGTCGCTACTTTGGGAACCATCCATTGCTGTTCATTTGACAATCTCAAGTTAGTACCCTCAAGTAATGGTTAAGTGACTCTGCTTGAAGTCACTGAGAACTTCTGGCGTTTATCGAGAACCGCGGACCGGTTCGAGATATTAAGTCCGTATTTCGAAGTGACTTCTGCAGAGTCACTTAACCATGCTTAAAACACGAAACGCGCACTTTTTAAAATGACGAAAGTCAACGGAAGTCAACATCTGGATAAGTAGCAACTTCTGGCATTTTGACTTCTGGCACTGCAGACTTTCGGCATTTTAAAATGTGCACGTGAGTGTTTTAAGTTACCTTACGAGCCTGCCTGTGCCCCTATAGCTTACTTTGTCCTTCTTTGTGGAAATTGGTGGCGAAGAACACAGACAATGTATAATTTCCAATTATTATGCTCGTTCCTTTGTCGCCATATTCCACACTGCAAGAAGCTTTTTTCCTATATTAACATAAGTTTTGGGGAATTAAAGTGATAAAATGGACGAAATGGTCGACTTTACTTGAAATCTGGCGTCAAAGTTTTATAACTAAAAATAACGAGTCAAGAAACTTAGTGAATTGTGATACAAAAAAAATAGATGATTCCTAAATCAAAGCTAAATATTTTTGTTCTGTTTATGTCAGGATTATGTTTCAAATTATGATAAATTAATTAAGCAAAACTACAAATTAATTTTCGAAAAATTGTATGAAACTGCTTTCTTAGAAAAAATTATAATCTATTTATATTTTCGCGATCGTGTCATACTTTCTTGGACAAAACTATTTCACTGCCGCTTGCAATTTTCAAACTTTGAATGACTTCATAAAGAACAATCAGTTTCAAGATCAACATTTCTGAACCAATTGTGATATGAGCTGAACTGAAAAGGCAAATAGCAATAAATAGCCGCAGTTTCTGCATCAAAGCTCAAAAAAAATAAAATATAATTCGTGTTGTGGTGAAAATTTAATTACCTTACTTCACTTCCTGTGGTCATTTTCAGTTCTGCTGCTTCACCAAGACAATTCCAGTGTACCCCGGGTTAAGGTTTCACCGCTAAAAATCGCTAAAAGATGTAAGATTTGCGGTGAATTTGAGTAAAAGTGTAAGATTTGCGTTCAATGCGATGAATGCGGTGAAAAAAAATTTTAAGCGGTGAAAAATGTTTTTTCAGCGCTTAAGCGGTGAAAGAAAATTTTTCACCGCTACCAGCAGAATGTGGTGGAAAAAAAATTTTCACCTCTACCAGCAGAATGCGGTGAAAAAAAAATTTTTTCACCGCTTAAATCGCAATTCTTACAAATATTCACCGCGCTAATTTCAGCGCTTACCTTATATTCACAGGAAATATTATTGCAGCACGTGACAGATGGCGCAGTGGATTACGAAGTTGATGACCCGCATGAGGTAGAGGTTCGAACCCTTGTACGGCAGTTTTTTTGTAAGAAATCCGGTGAATGCGGTGAAAAAAAATTTTCACCGCAAAATTCAACGCAATTCTTACAAAAATTCACCGCTTTCAGCGCATTCAACGCTAAAAGATGCGGGCGCTTTGCGGTGAAAAAAGTTTTTTTTACCACTATTCACCGCTAATCTTACATTATTTTTTGACAAAACCTCGACCCGGGACAAATTTTAGATTTTCATTTTTCGTACCTCCTCCCTCTCATTATGCTCTACTCAAATTTTTTTTCTTTCTGTGTTTTCTCCAATGGGTATCTATGAAACAACGAAATCCGTTCCTTAAAGACTCACCTAGTGATGCAATTAAAAGCGATTTTGATCTTCATGATAGATGTAACCATAATATTTCCATTCAAATTGTCTTCCGAAATTTCCAACCCTCAAAACATTTCTAAAAATTTTTTTACTTATAAGATTCTATGTCAAAAATGAGACTTTTTCTTGCAGGCTGTAAAGAACAAAGCATTGTTCTTTGGATTAAAGGTGAACGCAGTTTCCATTAGTAAAGTTTGAGAAATTGAGAGAAACTTCTCGTTTTTCTTCGTTTATTCCAAGACTCTCAATTTACAAACTGAAGCAATAAACGTACAAGTCACTAAAAAACCCTGAATGCAATTTGAAATCACGAGTTGTGCATGTCACTGTGCGAAGGAAAAAAATTGAAACTTTCAAAAAGAGTTTTTATGTTCCTTATTTTTCTTAAAAATTTTGTGAAATACAGAAACTTCTACCCACTCCTTTGCTTTGATTGAGGATAACTGCATGTAAAAAAAACGATTGTTCCAGACCCAAAAAAAATTTTGAGAAATTGAGAAACAAAATCATTTCTTCATATTTGCTCCATGTCTTCGGGGAACGATTTAATATTTTTAATTGCTCTTGAATGAATTAGCAATTATTGTAATTGTATGTGTCTCTTTTTTATGCAAAGTTTTTGTTTGACGTTTTGCGCTTTTCTTCTACAACATTCTTTGACTTCTCAAGTGACTTTTTCACGCTTTCGTTCTTCATTTTTTTAGTAATGTTTATTACTCTCACTCCGAAGTAAGGCTTGTTACTAATATGAATTGGTTGCAGCACATCAAGATTAAGGTTCTGATGGCGCAGCTGGAAATGCTTGGGGTAACAGTTAGGAAGGCAATAACAATTCTTCTTATTTATATTATTCTATGCGCTGGTAAGAATTTCCACCAATCTATTTTTCCCGAAGTTCTCTTTTTTGGAGCGGTGGAACTGAAATTTGTGCGGGTTCTCTTTTTGCTCAGTGCTTCACTTTGATTTCCCCCTTCATTCCAATTCTCATTTTCCTCTTTTTTTCTAGACTATCAATGTAGAAGTTGAAGAAATTGGAAAAACGAGTCACTAAAAAAACCTGAATGCTTTTTAAAGCACGATTTGCGCTTGTAAAGAAGCAAAAGAAAAAAAAATTGACAATTTCACAAAGGTTTTTTTGATCCCTACTTTTGTAAAGTTTATAGAGAAGTTTTCTGCGAGATTTTTCAATAACAAAGTTGCAATGCATATTCCACTAAATGAACGGACCGCTTTCAACAAGCGCTTTTTTTACCAATTATTGTTAACTAGTTTGTTTTATTTGTTTTTTTGTCGGAGCAAGTCAATTTTAAGACAATGCGCAACATTTAGACTGGACAACTTTTGTCTTCCAATGTAAAAAAAACAGTACTAGTGGAACTAAAATTTGCGCTAGTTCTCTTTTTTCTCAGTGCTTCACCTTGATTTCCTTCTTTATTCCGATTCTAAGTTTCCTCATTTTTCCAAGACTATCAATTTAGAATTTGAAGAATTTGAAAATACGAGTCACTAAAAAACCCTGAATGCTTTTGAAAGCACGAGTTGTGCATGTAATTAAGCAAAAGAATAAAGTTTTGACAATTTCACAGAGGGTTTTTATAATCCGTGTTTTTGTAATGTTCATAGAGAAGTTTTCTGCGACCGCTTTCAACGAGCGCTTATATTTACTAATTGTAGTTAACTAGTTTAATTTATTTGTTTATTTTCGGAGCAATTCAATTTTAGATAATGCGCAACATTTAGGCCGGACAACTTTTGTATTCCAATTTAAATAAACAGTACTAGTTCAGAATTAATCTGTTCTGTCAAACAAAGATGAAAAATCTTAAATTTTTAGCAAGTATTTTTGAGTTATTTTGTTTATTTGGAGCTGAGATTTAATTTTTTTTTCCGTTGCGAAAAAACAAAAGTTCTTATCCGCTCCTTTGCTTTGATTGAGGATGACTGCACGTAAAAAAACGTTTGCTTTAGACTGAAAAACAAAATTTGAGAAGTTGAAAAACCAAAATAATTTCATATTTGCTCCATGTCTTCGAGGAACATTTTAATATTTTTAATTGCTCTTGAATGAAGTAGCAATTATTGTAAACGTGTTTGTCTTTTTTTATGCAAATTGTTTGCTTGACGTTTTGAGCTTTTCCTCTAAAAGATTTTTTGACTTCTCATTTTACTTTTTCACGCTTTAGTTGTTCATTTTTGAGTAATCTCTATTGCTCTAACTCCGAAGTAAAGCTGGTTACTAAAATAAATTGTTTGCAGAACATCAAAATTCAGGTTCTGACAGCGCAGTTGAAAATGCTTTTGATAACGGTTTGGAACGAAATAACAATTCTCTTTCTTTTTGTTCATCTATGTGCTGGTAAGAATTTCAACCAATCTATTTTTCCCGAGGTTCTTCTTTTTTTGGGAGCGGCGTAACTAAAATTTGCGCTAGTTCTCATTTTGCTCAGCGCTTCACCTTGATTTCCTCTTTTATTCCAATTCCAATTTTTCCAAGACTATCAATTTAGAAGTAGAAATATTTGAAAATACGAGTCACTATAAAACTCTGAGTGTTTTTGAAATCACGAGTTCTGCAAGTGATTAAGCAAAAGAATAAAGTTTTGACACTTTCACAGAGGGTTTTTATAATCCTTGTTTTTGTAATGTTCATAGAGAAGTTTTCTGCGAGAGTTAATAATGACAAAACTGCAACATTATCCCTTTAAATGTAAAGACCCCTTTCAACGAGCGCATATTTTTACTAATTATAGTTAACTAGTTTAATATATTTCTTTTTTTTTCGGAGCAATTCAATTTTCAGACAATGCGCAACATTTAGTCTGGACAATATTTGTATTCCAATGTTCGTAATTAAACTGTTCTGTCGAACAAAGATGAAAAATGTTAGATTTTTAGCAAGTATTTTCGAGTTATTTTATTTAATTGGAGCTGAGATTTATTTTCTATTCTTTTGCAAAAAAAGTTTTTGCCCGCTTTTTTGCTTTGATGAGGATGACTGCAAGTAAAAAAACAATTATTTCAGGCCGAAAAGCAAAATAATAGAAATTTAAAAACAAAATAATTTCATGTTTACTTCATGTGTTTGAGGAACATTTTAATATTTTGAACTGCTCTTGAATGAAGTTGCAATTATTGTAGTCGTGTGTGTCTTTTTTATGCAAATTTTTTGCTTGACAATTTTGTGCTTTTCTACTAGAACAGTCTTTGACTTCTCAAGTGACTTTTTCACGCTTTCATTCTTCATTTTTGAGTAATTTTTACTGCTCTCACTCCGAAGTAAAACTTGTTACTAATATAAATTAGTTACAGCCAATCAAGATTAAGGTTCTGATGGCGCACTGTGAAATGCTTGGGGTAATGGTACGGACAGAAATATCAATTCTTCTTCCTTATACTCATTTATTCGCTGGTGAGACTTTTAACCAATCTACTTTTCCCGAAGTTCTCTTTTTGGGAGTGGTGGAACTAAAATTTGCTCTAGTTCTCTTTTTGCTCAGCGCTTCACCTTGATTTCCTTCTTTATTCCATTTCTCATTTTCCTCATTTTTCCAAGACTGTCAATTTGGAAGGTAACTAAGTTGAAAATAGGACTCAATAAAAAACCCTGAATGCTTTGAAAGCACGAGTTGTGCATGTAATTAAGCAAAAGAATAAGGTTTTGACAATTTCACAAACAGTTTTTATAATCCTTGTTTTTGTAATGTTCATAGAGCAGTTTTCTGCGAGAGTTATTAATGACAAAATGCCACGCGTATCACTTTAAATGAAAAGACCGCTTTCAACGAGCGCTTATATTTACTAATTATATTTAACTATTTTAATTTATTTGTTTTTTTTTCGGAGCAATTCAATTTCAGATAATGCGCGACATTTAGGCTGGACAACTTTTGTATTCCAATTTAAGTAAACAGTACTAGTTCGGAATTAACCTGTTCTGTCAAACAAAGATGAAAAATGATTTTTAGCAAGTATTTTTGAGTTATTTTATTTATTTAGAGCTGAGATTTATTTGCTATTCTCTTGCAAAACAAAGTTTTTGCCCGCTCCTTTGCTTTGACTGAGGATAACTGCACGTAAAAAAAACGTTTGTTTCAGACTGAAAAGCAAAATTTGAGAAGTTGAAAAACAAAAACTTTCATATTTGCTTCATGTCTTCGAGGAACATTTTAATATTTTTAATTGCTCTTGAATGAAGTAGCAAATATTGTAATCGTGTGCGTCTTTTTTATGCAAGTTTTTTGCTCGACAATTTTGCGCTTTTCTTCTACAACATTTTTTGACATCTCAAGTGACTTTTCCACCCTTTCGTTTTTCATTTTTGAGTAATCTCTATTGCTCTCACTCCGAAGTAAAGCTTCTTACTATTATAAATTGTTTACAGCACATCAATATTAAGCTAATGATGGCGCATTTGGAGATGCTCTGAGTAATGGTTCGGACGGAAAAAATAATTCTTCTTCTTTATATTCGTCTCTGCGCTGGTAAGGGTTTCAACCAATCTATTTTTCCCGAAGATCTCTTTTTGGGAGCGGTGGAACTAAAATTTGCGCTAGTTCTATTTTTGCTCAGCGCTTCACTTTAATTTCCTCCTTTATTCAAAGTCTAAAATTCCTCAATTTTCCAGAACTATCAATTTAGAAGTTGAAGAATTTTTGAAAATAGGAGTCACTAAAAAATCCTGAATGCTTTTGGAAGCACCATGTAATTAAGCAAAAGAATAAATTTTGACAATTTCAAAAAGAGTTTTTATAATAATTGTTTTTGTAAAGTTTATAGAGAAGTTTTCTGCGAGAGTTATTCATGACAAAATTGCCACGCGTATCATTTTAAATGAAAAGACCGCTTTCAACGAGCGCTTATATTTACTAATTATTCTTAACTAGTTTAATTTATTTGTTTTTTTTCGGAGCAATTCAATTTTCAGTTAATGCGCAACAATTAGGCTGGACAGCTTTTGTATTCCAATTTAAATAAACAGTACTAGTTCGGAATTAACCTGTTCTGTCAAACAAAGATGAAAAATGTAAGATTTTTAGCAAGTATTTTTGCCCGCTTTTTGCTTTGATTGAGGATGACTGCAAGTAAAAAAAAAAAACAATTATTTCAGGCCGAAAAGCAAAATAATAGAAATTAAAAAACAAAATATTTTCATGTTTACTTCATGTGTTTGAGGAACATTTTGATATTTTGAACTGCTCTTGAATGAAGTTGCAATTATTGTAATCGTGTGTGTCTTTTTAAGCAAATTTTTTGCTTGACAATTTTGTGCTTTTCTCCTAGAACATTCTTTGACTTCTGAAGTGACTTTTTCACGCTTTCGTTCTTCATTTTTGAGTAATTTTTACTGCTCTCAATCCGAAGTAAAGCTTGTTACTAATATAAATTAGTTACAGCCAATCAAGATTAAGGTTCTAATGGCGCACTGTGAAATGCTTGGGGTAATGGTACGGACAGAAATAACAATTCTTCTTCCTTATACTCATTTATTCGCTGGTGAGACTTTTAACCAATCTACTTTTCCCGAAGTTCTCTTTTTGGGAGTGGTGGAACTAAAATTTGCTCTAGTTCCCTTTTTGCTCAGCGCTTCACCTTGATTTCCTTCTTTATTCCATTTCTCATTTTCCACATTTTTCCAAGACTGTCAATTTGGAAGGTAAATAAGTTGAAAATAGGACTCACTAAAAAACCCTGAATGCTTTGAAAGCACGAGTTGTGCATGTAATTAAGCAAAAGAATAAGGTTTTGACAATTTCACAAACAGTTTTTATAATCCTTGTTTTTGTAATGTTCATAGAGCAGTTTTCTGCGAGAGTTATTAATGACAAAATGCCACGCGTATCAGTTCAAATGAAAAGACCGCTTTCAACGAGCGCTTATATTTACTAATTATATATAACTATTTTAATTTATTTGTTTTTTTTCGGAGCAATTCAATTTCAGATAATGCGCGACATTTAGGCTGGACAACTTTTGTGTTCCAATTTAAATAAACAATACTAGTTCGGAATTAACCTGTTCTGTCAAACAAAGATGAAAAATGTTAGATTTTTAGCAAGTATTTTTGAGTTATTTTATTTATTTAGAGCTGAGATTTATTTTCTATTCTCTTGCAAAAAAAGTTTCTGCCCGCTCCTTTGCTTTGACTGAGGATAACTGCACGTAAAAAAACGTTTGTTTCAGACTGAAAAGCAAAATTTGAGAAGTTGAAAAACAAAAACTTTCATATTTGCTTCATGTCTTCGAGGAACACTTTAATATTTTTAAATGCTCTTGAATGAAGTAGCAAATATTGTAATCGTGTGCGTCTTTTATGCAAGTTTTTTGCTCGACAATTTTGCGCTTTTCTTCTACAACATTCTTTGACATCTCAAATGACTTTTCCACCCTTTCGTTTTTCATTTTTGAGTAATCTCTATTGCTCTCACTCCGAAGTAAAGCTTCTTACTATTATAAATTGTTTACAGCACATCAAATTTAAGCTAATGATGGCGCAGTTGGAGTTGCTCTGAGTAATGGTTCGGACGGAAATAATAATTCTTCTTCTTTATATTCGTCTCTGCGCTGGTAAGAGTTTCAACCAATCTATTTTTCCCGAAGATCTCTTTTTGGGAGCGGTGGAACTAAAATTTACGCTAGTTCTATTTTTGCCCAGTGCTTCACTTTAATTTCCTCCTTTATTCCAATTCTAAAATTCCTCAATTTTCCAGAACTATCAATTTAGAAGTTGAAGAAATTTTGAAAATACGAGTCGCTAAAAAATCCTGATTGCTTTTGGAGTTGTGCATGTAATTAAGCAAAAGAATAAATTTTGACAATTTCAAAAAGAGGTTTTATAATAATTGTTTTTGTAAAGTTTATAGAGAAGTTTTCTGCGAGAAATATTCATGACAAAATTTCCACGCGTATCACTTTAAACGAAAAGACGAGCGCTTTCAACGAGTGCTTGTATTTACTAATTATTGTTAACTAGTTTAATTTATTTGTTTTTTTTCGGAGCAATTCAATTTTCAGATAATGCGCAACAATTAGGCTGGACAGCTTTTGTATTCCAATTCAAATAAACAGTACTAGTTCGGAACTAACCTGTTCTGTCAAACAAAGATGAAAAACTTTAGATTTTTAGCAAGTATTTTTGAGTTATTTTATTTATTTAGAGCTGAGATTTATTTTCTATTCTTTTGCAAAAAAAAGTTTTTGCCCGCTTTTTTCCTTTGATTGAGGATGACTGCAAGTAAAAAAAAACAATTATTTCAGGCCGAAAAGCAAAATAATAGAAATTTAAAAACAAAATATTTTCATGTTTACTTCATGTGTTTGAGGAACATTTTATTATTTTGAACTGCTCCTGAATGAAGTTGCAATTATTGTAATCGTGTGTGTCTTTTTTATGCAAATTTTTTGCTTGACAATTTTGTGCTTTTCTCCTAGAACATTCTTTGACTTCTGAAGTGACTTTTTCACGCTTTCAATTAATGCGCAACAATTAAACTGGACAATTTTTGTAATCCAATATAAATAAACAGTACTAGTTCAGAATTAACCAGTTCTGTCGAACAAAGATGAAAAATGTTAGATTTTTAGTAAGTATTTACGAAATATTTTGTTTATTTGGAGCTGATTTTTATTTTTTCTTCTTTTGCGGAAAAAACAAAATTTTTATCCGCTCCCTTGCTTTGATTGAGTTTATCTGCATGTAAAAAAACGATTTTTTCAGATCGAAAAGCAAATTTTGAGAAGTTGAAAAACAAAATAATTTCATATTTGCTCCACGTCTTCGAGGAACATTTTAATATATTTAATTGCTCTTGAATGAAGTAGCAATTATTGTAAAAAGTGTGTCTCTTTTGTATGCAAAATTTTTCCTTGATGTTTTGCGCTTTTCTTCTACGACATTTTTTGATTTCTCAAGTGACTTTTTCACGTTTTATTTGTTCATTTTTATGTAATCTCTATTGCTCTCACTCCAAATTAAAACTGGTTACTAATATAAACTGTTTGCAGCACATCAAAATACAGGCTCTGACAGCGCAGTTGAAAATGCTTTTGGTAACGGTTTGGAACGAAATAACAATTCTCTTTCTTTTGGTTCATCTATGTGCTGGTAATAATTTCAACCAATCTATTTTTCCCGAGGTTCTTCTTTTTTTGGGAGCGGCGTAACTAAAATTTGCGTTAGTTCCCTTTTTGCTCAGTGCTTCACATTGATTTCCTCTTTTATTCCAATTCTCATTTTCCTCATTTTTCCAAGACCATCAATTTAGAAGTAGAAAAATTTGAAAATACGAGTCACTATAAAACCCTGAATGTTTTTGAAAAAACGAGTTGTGTATGTGATTAAGCAAAAGAATAAAGTTTTGACACTTTCACAAAGAGTCTTTATAATCCTTTCTTTGTGGAAAATTCATAGAGATGTTTTCTGCGAAATTTTTCAGTGACAAAGTTGCAGAGCGTATTCCACTTAATGAAAAGACCGCTTTCAATGAGCGCTTATAATTATTAATTATAGTTAAATAGTTTAATTTATTTGTTTTTTTTCGGAGAAAATCAATTTTCAGACACTGAGTAATTTTTAGACTAGGCAACTTAGCTAGCAACTGGGCACATCAATATTCAGGTTCTGACAGCGCAGTTGAAAATGTTTTTGGCGAAGGTTCGGAAAGAAAAAACAATTCTGTTTCTTTACGTTCATCTATGCTTTGGTAAGAATTTCAACCTATCTGTTTTTACCGAATTTCTCTTTTTGGGTTCGGTGGAACTAAAATTTGCGCTAATTCTCTTTTTGCTCAGTCCTTCATTTTTATTTCCTCTTCCATTCCAATTCTCATTTTTCTCGTTTTTTCAATACTATCAATTTAGAAGTTGAAGAAATTCAAAATACGAGTCATTAAAAACCCTAAATGCTTTTGAAAGCAGAAGTTGTGCAGGCAATCATGCAAAATATTAAAGTTTTGACAATTTTACAAAGAGTTTTTATAATCCATACTTTGTAAAGTTTATAGAGAAATTTTCTGCGAGATTTATCATTGACAGGGTTGCAAAGCGTATTCTAGTAGATGAAAATACCGCTTTCAACGAGCGCTTATACTTACTAATTATAGTTAACTAGTTTAATTTCTTTGTTTGTCGGAGAAAATCAATTTTCAGATATTACGCAATTTTTGACTGGGCAAATTTTGTATCGCCAAACACATAAACAGTAATAGTTCAGCAATAAACTGTTGTGTCGAAGAAAGAACAAATACTTTTGCTTCTCAGCAAGTGTTTTAGATATAATTTTTTATTGAGGGCTGAGATCTAATTTTTCTTCTTTTGCAAAAAACAAAAAGATTAGCCGCTCCTTTTCTTTGATTGAGGATGACTGCATGTAAGACTGCATGGGATTATCACGCAGAGCACTTAAGAACCGGATCAGTACCCATTCACAGTGTCTTGTAAAACCAGTAGTGGATCAATCATTATCGCGTTTGTTTTATCTCTAGTATGCCTACTCAAACACCAGAGCCACATTTCAAACTACCGCGTCTAAATGTAAAGCGAAATCAAGGAACTCCTCTATAAAAAAAACTCCCTTTTTGGAGCGGTGGAACTAAAATTTGCGCTAAATCTTTTTTTGCTCAGTGCTTCACTTTAATTTCCTCCTTTATTCCTTTATTCCAATTCTAAAATTCCTCAATTTTCCAGAACTATCAATTTAGAAGTTGAAGAATTTTTGAAAATACGAGTCACTAAAAAATCCTGAAAGCTTTTGAAAGCACGAGTTGTGCATGTAATTAAGCAAAAGATTAAATTTTGACAATTTCAAAAAAAAAATTTATAATAATTGTTTTTGTAAAGTTTATAGAGAAGTTTTCTGCGAGAGTTATTCATGACAAAATTGCCACGCGTATCACTTTAAATGAAAAGACCGCTTTCAACGAGCGCTTATATTTACTAATTATTCTTAACTAGTTTATTTATTTGTTTTTTTTTTCGGAGCAATTCAATTTTCAGTTAATGCGCAACAATTAGGCTGGACAGCTTTTGTATTCCAATTTAAATAAACAGTACTAGTTCGGAATTAACCTGTTCTGTCAAACAAAGATGACAAATGTAAGATTTTTAGCAAGTATTTTTGCCCGCTTTTTGCTTGGATTGAGGATGACTGCAAGTAAAAAAAAACAATTATTTCAGGCCGAAAAGCAAAATAATAGAAATTAAAAAACAAAATATTTTCATGTTTACTTCATGTGTTTGAGGAACATTTTAGTATTTTGAACTGCTCTTGAATGAAGTTGCAATTATTGTAATCGTGTGTGTCTTTTTTAAGCAAATTTTTTGCTTGACAATTTTGTGCTTTTCTCCTAGAACATTCTTTGACTTCTGAAGTGACTTTTTCACGCTTTCGTTCTTCATTTTTGAGTAATTTTTACTGCTCTCACTCCGAAGTAAAGCTTGTTACTAATATAAATTGGTTACAGCCAATCAAGATTAAGGTTCTGATGGCGCACTGTGAAATGCTTGGGGTAATGGTACGGACAGAAATAACAATTCTTCTTCCTTATACTCATTTATTCGCAGGTGAGACTTTTAACCAATCTACATTTCCCGAAGTTCTCTTTTTGGGAGTGGTGGAACTAAAATTTGCTCTAGTTCTCTTTTTGCTCTGCGCTTCACCTTGATTTCCTTCTTTATTCCAATTCTCATTTTCCTCATTTTTCCAAGATTGTCAAATTGGAAGGTAAAAATTTTGAAAATAGGACTCACTAAAAAACCCTGAATGCTTTGAAAGCACGAGTTGTGCATGTAATTAAGCAAAAAAATAAATTTTGACAATTTCAAAAAGAGTATTTATAATAATTGTTTTTGTAAAGTTTATAGAGAAGTTTTCTGCGAGAGTTGTTCATGACATAATTGCCACGCGTATCACTTTAAATGAAAAGACCGCTTTCAACAAGCGCTTATATTTACTAATTATTCTTAACTAGTTTAATTTATTTGTTTTTTTTTCGGAGCAATTCAGTTTTCAGTTAATGCGCAACAATTAGGCTGGACAGCTTTTGTATTCAATTTTAAATAAACAGTACTAGTTCGGAATTAACCTGTTCTGTCAAACAAAGATGAAAAATGTAAGATTTTTAGCAAGTATTTTTGCCCGCTTTTTGCTTTGATTGAGGATGACTGCAAGTAAAAAAACAATTATTTCAGGCCGAAAAGCAAAATAATAGAAATTTAAAAACAAAATATTTTCATGTTTACTTCATGTGTTTGAGGAACATTTTGATATTTTGAACTGCTCTTGAATGAAGTTGCAATTATTGTAATCGTGTGTGTCTTTTTAAGCAAATTTTTTGCTTGACAATTTTGTGCTTTTCTCCTAGAACATTCTTTGACTTCTGAAGTGACTTTTTCACGCATTCAATTAATGCGCAACAATTAAACTGGACAATTTTTGTAATCCAATATAAATAAACAGTACTAGTTCAGAATTAACCAGTTCTGTCGAACAAAGAAGAAAAATGTTAGATTTTTAGTAAGTATCTACGAAATATTTTGTTTATTTGGAGCTAATATTTATTTTTTCTTCTTTTGCGGAAAAAACAAAAATTTTTATCCGCTCCCTTGCTTTGATTGAGGTTAACTGCATGTAAAAAAAACGTTTTTTTCAGATCGAAAAGCAAATTTTGGGAAGTTGAAAAACAAAATAATTTCATATTTGCTCCACGTCTTCGAGAAACATTTTAATATATTTAATTGCTCTTGAATGAAGTAGCAATTATTGTAAAAAGCGGGTCTCTTTTGTATGCAAAATTTTTGCTTGATGTTTTGCGCTTTTCTTCTACGACATTTTTTGACTTCTCAAGTGACTTTTTCACGTTTTATTTGTTCACTTTTATGTAATCTCTATTGCTCTCACTCCGAATTAAAACTGGTTACTAATATAAATTGTTTGCAGCACATCAAAATTCAGGCTCTGACAGCGCAGTTGAAAATGCTTTTGGTAACGGTTTGGAACGAAATAACAATTCTTTTTCTTTTTGTTCATCTATGTGCTGGTAAGAATTTCAAACAATCTATTTTTCACGAATTTCTTCTTTTTTTGGGAGCGGCGTAACTAAAATTTGCGCTAGTTCTCTTTTTGCTCAGTGCTTCACCTTGATTTCCTCTTTTATTCCAATTCTCATTTTCCTCACCTTTCCAAGACTATCAATTTAGAAATAGAAATATTTGAAAATACGAGTCACTATAAAACCCTTCAATGTTTTTGAAAGCACGAGTTGTGTATTTGATTATGCAAAAGAATAAAGTTTTGACACTGTCACAGAGTCTTTATAATCCTTACTTTGTGGAAATTTTATAGAGATGTTTTCTGCGAAAGTTTTCAGTGACAAGGTTGCAAAGCGTATTCCACTTAATGAAAAGACCGCTTTCATTGAGCGCTTATAATTATTAATTATAGTTAAATAGTTTAATTTATTTGTTTTTTTTTTCGGAGAAAATCAATTTTCAAACATTGAGCAATTTTTAGACTAGTCAACTTAGCTAGCAACTGGGCACATCAATATTCAGGTTCTGACAGCGCAGTTGAAAATGTTTTTGGCGAAGGTTCGGAAAGAAAAAACAATTCTGTTTCTTTACGTTCATCTATGCTTTGGTAAGAATTTCAACCTATCTGTTTTTACCGAATTTCTCTTTTTGGGTTCGGTGGAACTAAAATTTGCGCTAATTCTCTTTTTGCTCAGTCCTTCATTTTTATTTCCTCTTCTATTCCAATTCTCATTTTTCTCTTTTTTACAATACTATCAATTTAGAAGTTGAAGAAATTCAAAATACGATTCATTAAAAACCCTGAATGCTTTTGAAAGCAGAAGTTGTGCAGGTAATCATGCAAAATAATAAAGTTTTGACAATTTTACAAAAAGTTTTTATAATCCATACATTGTAAAGTTTATAGAGAAATTTTCTACGAGATTTATCTTTGACAGGGTTGCAAAGCGTATTCTAGTAGAAGAAAATACCGCTTTCAACGAGCGCTTATACTTACTAATTATAGTTAACTAGTTTAATTTCTTTGTTTGTCGGAGAAAATCAATTTTCAGATATTACGCAATTTTTGACTAGGCAACTTTTGTATCGCCAAACACATAAACAGTAATAGTTCAGCAATAAACTGTTGTGTCGAAGAAAGAACAAATTTTTTTGCTTCTCAGCAAGTATTTTGGATATAACTTTTTATTGAGGGCTGAGATCTAATTTTTCTTCTTTTGCACAAAACAAAAAGATTAGCCGCTCCTTTTCTTTGATTGAGGATGACTGCATGTAAGACTGCATGGGATTATCACGCAGAGCACTTAAGAACCGGATCAGTACCTTTTCACAGTGTCTTTTAAAACCAGTAGTGGATCAATTATTATCGCGCTTGTTTTATCTCTAGTATGCCTAGTCAAACACCAAAGCCACATTTCAAACTACCGCGTCTAAATGTAAAGCAAAATCAAGGAACTCCTCAATAAAAAAACAAATTTTGCATGCAAGTGCAAATTTTACAATTAAAAACGTTACTAGAATTTTCTATAACGTAGTCTTTTCATTTTTAATTTCTAGGAAATAACAATTCTTCTTCTCTATATTCATCTATGTGCTGGTAAGAATTTCAACCAATCTTTTTTTCCCGAGGTTCTTTTTTTTTTGGGAGCGGCGTAACTAAAATTTGCGCTAGTTTTCTTTTTGCTCAGTGCTTCACTTTGATTTCCTCTTTTATTCCAATTCTCATTTTCCTCATTTTTCCAAGACTATCAATTTAGAAGTAGAAATATTTGAAAATACGAGTCACTATAAAACCCTGAATGTTTTTGAAAGCAGGAGTTGTGTATGTGATTAAGCAAAAGAATAAAGTTTTGACACTTTCACAAAGAGTCTTTATAATCCTTACTTTGTGGAAAGTTTATAGAGATGTTTTCTGCGAAAGTTTTCAGTAACAAAGTTGCAAGGCGTATTCCACTTAATGAAAAGACCGCTTTCAATGAGCGCTTATAATTATTAATTATAGTTAAATAGTTTAATTTATTTGTTTTTTTTTCGGAGAAAATCAATTTTCAGACATTGAGCAATTTTTAGACTAGGCAACTTAGCTAGCAACTGGGCACATCAAAATTCAGGTTCTGACAGAGCAGTTGCAAAATTTTTGGTAACGGTTCGGAAAGAAAAAACAATTCTTCTTCTTTGCGTTCATCTATGCTTTGTTGCTCAGTCCATCACTTTTATTTCCTCTTCTATTCCAATTCTCAATTTTCTCAGTTTTCCAAGACTATCAATTTAGAAGTTGAAGAAATGCAAAATACGAGTCACTTAAAAACCCTGAATGCTTTTGAAAGCAGAAGTTGTGCAGGTAATCATGCAAAATAATAAAGTTTTGACGATTTTACAAAGAGTTTTTATAATCCATACTTTGTAAAGTTTATAGAGAAATTTTCTACGAGATTTATCATTGACAGGGTTGCAAAGCGTATTCTAGTAGACGAAAAGACCGCTTCCAACGAGCGCTTATACTTACTAACTATTGTTAACTAGTTTAATTTCTTTGTTTGTCGGAGAAAATCAATTTTCAGATATTACGCAACTTTTGACTGGGCAACTTTTGTATTGCCAAGCACATAAACAGTAACAGTTCAGCAATAAACTGTAGTGTCGAAGAAAGAACAAATATTTTTGCTTCTCAGCAAGTATTTCGGATATAATTTTTTTTTGAGGGCTGAGATTTAATTTTTCTTCTTTTGCCAAAAACAAAAACATTAGCCGCTCCTTTTTTTTGATTGGGGATGACTGCATGTAAGACTGCATGGGATTATCACGCAGAGGACTTCAGAATTGATTCAGTATGCTTCGATAGTGTCTTGTAAAACCAGTAGTGGATCAATCGTTATCGCGTTTGTCTTTTTCCTAGTATGCCCAGTCAAACACAATAGTAACTTTTCTGACTACCCAGCCTAAATTCAGAGCCAAATCGAAGAACTCCTTGACTTAAAATAAAATTCTTGCATGCAAGTGCAAATGTTACGAGCATCATTATTACTAAATTTATCTAACGTAGTCATTTCATGTTCCCTTTTTTGGAAATACCAACTATTCTTCCCTAAATTTATCTACGCGCCGGTAAGAATAGGTTATCTTGAAGATTTTACAAATATCGCTAAATTTCAAACCAAAAATGGCAAACACTAGTACCAGATCAAGTTTCAGCTAATCTATTGTTTCTTGAACCTGCTCCTTTTTGGAGCGTTGGAACTAAAATTTTGGCTAGTTCTCTTTTTGCTCAGTTGCTTCCTCAGCTCAGTCGTCCGCGAAATTTGGGTTCTGCTATGCGTTATCTACTTCTTTTGAGCAATTTATAAAATTGCCCTATCTGTTAACTCGTGAATGTAAAAAAAATGAATTTTACTTCTTTTTTTTGAAACAAGTAAATACTCAGACTATAACCCTAAGCTTAGATATCTACATGCACTAAAATGTTGAATAAGTTAATCAGCATTGTTATTGATATAATAATCTTCAAATTGTGGCTGTTCGTTTTCATAGGTAAAAATAGAATTTGAAGGCTCCTATTTGTCTATTAACGGGTACTTTCTTGTGTTGATCGAGCAAAAACTTGGTTAAAACATTTTTAAAGCAAGTTTTACTGTTAAAAGTTCTTATTGAAGAGGGCAATCTGTTCCATTTTTGAACGCTTTTCAATATTAAAGATTTGTTACTCCACTTCGTTTTTGTTTTCTTTTTTATAATAATCTGATTTGTTCTCTTGTTTTGTCTAGCGTTATGGCGAATGGTAAACATTTTTAAATTTTCGGATGTTTCCCATTGTCTTATATCTGTTTGTAGCTTCATTAGGCTAACTTTTGAGATAGGCTAACATTACAAAAGTTTTCTGTAATGACTCTGAAACCTCTATGAAACAGCAAAAAATTCAGAATCAATGTTCTCTGAAACTCGCTGATTTAGAGAAAAATTCACTACGGAATTGGAATTTGCTATGATACAGATGAAAATTCAGACATTTTCTCTCTTCAATTCACACTAAAAAATCCGATCGGCTTTTGAACAGTTTTGCATGAGACCATAATACGAACAACACCTTCCCCATACTTGTACGTAATGCTTTTTCATGTGCATAGGGAACTGGGTGAGGTGTGTGAGAAATGGGGTCTGTGGTTGCACGTGGATGCTGCCTATGCTGGTTCTGCCTTCATTTGTCCAGAGACCAGACATTTGTTGGCTGGCATCGAACTGGTGCAATCATTCAACTTCAACCCTCACAAATGGCTTCAGGTATGGCTTAAAATGCTTAAACTACTAATGAAAATAATTGATTTGAAAGTTATGGTTTTTTTTAAAAAAAATGGTGGTTTATGCCATTTCTGAACGAAAAAAATCTAAAATTGTCGGTTTTAAACGAAAGAAACCCGGGTGAGGTGTTCGAATTATGATTGACAATTAACCCTCCTATACATGTAATCTGTGGTCTGAACGGCCCCGGCCGAAATGTCAACGCAAAATTATAAAAGATTGAATGTGAATGCATTGAATTTATGTAATATTTACGCTCAAGCGTATATCTTGCATAAATTCAACCCAATCACCGCTACTCTTATATAATTTTGCGTTTTTAATCGTAGATTTTACATAATTTGCTGTTCAACGTAGATCTTATATAATTATGCGTGGAAAGTAACGTAGATCTTACAGAAACTCAACGCACTCATCGCCAATCTTGCATATTTTTGAGTTTTTAAGCGTGGATTTTATATAACTTTGCGTCGAATTTGGCGTAGATCTTACATAACGTTCCACTGACAATAGCGTCGATCTTGCAAAATTTTGCGTTGATTTTAGCGTAGATCTTACAAAATTTAGCGTTGAATTGAGCGTTGAATCTTAAATAAAATCAACGCATTCACCGCCATTTTTACATAATTTCGCATTTTTAAGCGTAGATCTTACATAATGATGCCTTGATTTGTGACTGAAACATAAAGAAAATTTGCGTTGAAAATAACGTAGATCTTACATAATTTCAACGCTTTCACTGCCACTCTTAAATAACTTTACGTTTTTAAGCGTAGATATTTCGCAAGAGATAGGTGGGGGGGGTGGTTGTTGGGTATATCTCAAAAAATGATTTTTTGTCAAGTTTATGTCTGTTGAGATGCACTGGAAACTCGTTTAAACTCAATTTTAATTTACTGAAACTCAATAATTGTCGTCTATGGAATTCCAAAAATTGGCTAAAGCGAACTATTAAATACTGAATATTGGTAAGAAATACGCTGAGAAACAAAAAATTAAATATTATTTCACAAAAACGCGAATATTTTTTATAGTCTAGTCAACTTTGCTTCATAGTACCGCTGCATCGAATCACAAACCAACAAATTCGAACAATGAGGTAATTTTCCTAAAATTTTTTCAGCATAATCTTGTCAGCATAATCTGCATATTGAAGCAAAAAAACACTACAAATTGTCAAGTTTGTGATAGATAAATCTCAATTTTGTGCTTAGGGAGATATTTATCTCTGTTTGAACTTTCATCACTTTTTTCCGAGAGTTTATAAAGCAACTTCTTCAGTTAATTTCTCCGTTAATTTTGTGGAAGATATGTCATGAAAAAGTTAAATTATTGTAAGACCAAAAAAAATATTAGCTTGTAATGAAACTTTTTCTGATCTTAGTTTTACAGTTTTGAATAAAATTTTTGATCTTAGTGGTACTGTTTTTGAGCTCTCAAATCCAAGTTGCGCGCTCATCTACGGTCTCTTCCATTGGGTCATGCATGCCTTAAATTGCAGTGTTTTGCATATATGCGCACATTTTTGGATCATGTCAATTTCTTGTTTGAGATTCTCATCATGGTCATTTCTGGTCGGAAGAACACGGTCTGATTAAAGTCGCAGATTTCCGATTCGTCGCCCTCTCGGATCATAGTCGCACAAATTTGAACAGCTGAAACAAAAAACGCTTTGTCAGGTCAATTTGAGGCAGTTTTGGCTGTTCCTTCTGTTTGCCAATTTTTCATCCGGATTGTCAGATTAATGCTAGTTTACGTCTCCAACATCGTGTTCACATTTCCACCGCCCCAACTTGGGAAATTTTGGTTTTCGGGGTTAAGAATAAATTAGGGAAAAACTAAACAGTTGAGTGGAGATTATCAAATTCTCGCCTTTTGATTTTAAACCTCGCCTTAGATAATGTTCATACACAGTTTGTATTACTACAATGCTACTTACATTTTTTAAGAGCATGTATTGCAGTGTCACAGCCCATTAGGGTCCACAAAGCCTTTATCTGTGCGAAAAGTTTTATTTTGTTCACACACGGTAATGAAAACAAAAATTTTGTTAAAGAAAGTGAGCAGGAACAGAGAAAAATTCCGTGTGATTTCAGGTCCAATTTGACTGTTCGGCTTTGTGGATTAAAGACAGGCAGAAATTGGACACTGTGCTTCATTTGGATCCCATCTATTTGCAACACAGCAAACAGGATGAGATTGTCGACTTCCGTCACTGGCAGATTCCCCTAGGTAAAAACAATCCACCATTTTAGTTACAAAAATGAAAATCGGCTTTTTTCTGAGCCAGTCATCATTGCTGTTGAGTTTCAACGTATGACAGAAAAATTGGGGACAAATAAACCGATTCTCGGAAAAAAAAAATAAACACTTCAATGTGATAGTAAGTCACGCCAAACATTTTATCCATCAAGAGCAGAAAAAAAATTGATAAAAATTCAACAAGAAAGATTGGTGGTATAGGATGATTGCTCTTCTTCGCCACAGTTTTAGATCCTGTATTTGAATTTGATCATGACACTTTGTTTAACAACTGATCAAAAGTAATCACGAATGATATTTTTGAAGGTTGATTTTAATTTGATGAAAGTCGAAATCTGTTCTCTTTTTCCGGCATGCTTGCAGGTGGAAAACAAATAGCAGGGCCAGGATCTTTAAAAATGGTTGCAAGTTTGCTTAACGCAATGAAGAGTTCAATATTGTTTATCTAATGAAAAAGTACTCATAATTGTTATAATATTTTGAATACCCCGTCGTCCGAACACAATTTAATTACAGTGATAGAGGTTCCATCAAGGATGCCGTCTATATCATGACCCGGGTCGAGACCGAATGGTTAACTTATAAGAGCTTGCAAGTTTCTTGCAAAAGAGGGCTGACTTGTACGAATTTGCAAGTTTCGTGTAAAAGTTGGTTAACTTATAAGAAATTGCAAGTCGAATGGCTAACTTTTAAGAACTTGCAAATCGAACGGCTGACCTGTAATTTTCTTCCGAGTTCGTTCCGGACGTGCTCTATTCTTTTTGGTTAATTCATTTTAACATTCTGTCATATACCGCAGAAAGCGCGTGGGAAAGAGTTGCTCACTTTGGATAACATAATGCAATGGGACTCAATTTGACGAAACAGTTACAATTCAATTTTGTCATTTCAAGAGTTTCTTTTGCTATTCATTCAATAAAGAATATATCTCAATAAGCTTTTTCTCGATTGCCTTTTTAAATTGATCCTTTATACTCTTTTAACACACATTCTGACTTAGTATCTACTGTAATACTTTGATTGAATTTTCATCATCATATGTCAGCAGTTTTCTCAAAACAATTTATTTACACTTCATTTTTTATGCGATTTTTTATTTTAGGATTTTAGCTCACATTGTTCCAGTTTCCTTATTTTGTCTATTAAACATCTGTTTAAATTCATTCCTTTCGAAGTCTTAATTCATTTTGCTACAATATAAGAAGGAAGAACTACTGATATAGGAACATATTTTTTGAATCACATATTTAACTTGTAAGAACACTGTAGGTAGAATGGATAACTTTCAAGAATCTTGTAGGCCAAATGGTTACTTTTAGGAACTTGTAAGTGGAAGCGTTAACTTGTAAGAACTTTTAAGACAAATAGTTAACTTTTAAGGACTTGGAAGAAAAACTTCGCAGGTTTTGGAAGAAAAACTTGCAAAGCGATGCATCACCTTGTACGAATTCGCAATAAACTTGCAAGTTCTTGAAAGTTAACCATTCAAATTGGAACCGAATCAGATCCGGTATTTTAAATTGATCATGACACTTTGTTCGGTAACCACGAATGATAGTTTTAAAAGTTGATATTAATTTGATGAAAGTCGACATATGTTTTTCTGACATGCTTAGAGATGCAAACCAAATTACATGTTCAACATCTTTAAAAAAATTATTACAACTTTGTTCAATGCCAAGAGGGCTACAATATTGTTTGTTTAGTGAAAATGCTCATATTTACTTCAAGAGTTTGAATACCCCGACGTTGGAGCACAAATTATTACAGCAATAGCCATATAGGTTCCATCCAGGGCTCAATCTACATCATGTCTAAAAATTACACTACGCTTATAACGTTTTTTTTTTCAATTCATAAAAATATGCTTTACCATACGATACACGTTCACATAAGATATTCATTAACATAAATCCAATAACTAATGAAAAGATTGCATTTAATTCATAATTGGTCCCTGTTCTATCTTTTTGATGAAAATTGATGAAGACAAAGATGAAGACCCTTTTTTAAAATAGGTTGTGATCTGGACATTGCAGACCGATATGTCATATGATCAGATCCTTCAGGCTAAAAAACAAAAATTTTGATTCAAGGCATATTTGACTCGAGACGATGAACGAGGTGAAAACCAGTCAATTAATAGGAACCAGTCAAAAACGAGAATTCACTTTTAAACGAGACAAAAAGGCACCGAAAAGAATTAACAAGATCAAATTAACTATTTTGAACGCGCTAACGTCTGATCATATTTCTTCCTTGTTCGGAGGGTTCTTCAATCATTCAATTTCTGATCGTAAGCTGTTTTAAAAGAGGTTAATCAGCTTCTCTTTTATCAATTGTCTTCAAACAAATTAGAACAGAAACAAATTTTGATTTAAACTACACACGCCTCACGGGTTAATAAGTTTATTTTGAAGAGTATTTTACATTAAATTATGTCCGTTTTAAGATACAAATAGAGTTTAGAATGGTGAAACCTTTGTAGTCACTATCTAGATTGACTTAGATTAAGATCTAGATTAATGAAACCCACATGGCTGTGACTGTAACATTTTCTGTTCCAGATGGGGGATTCGAACTTTTTTATTTAAAATGAAAGGTATATTGTCACAAAGCAGGCCATACTGCGTCGAACAAAACCTAAATCCATCTTTTTCAGTTCTCCACCTCGCTAAATATTTAGTTTGAGCCTTCAAGAATGCGGGAAAAACGAACTAAAAAAAACGTCAACTGTTGTCAAGGTGAAATCAATTTTTAGAAATAATTTTTTGGGAGTACTCTTGAGCCAAGGAATCGGTTATAGAAAAAAATTAAATCAAATTAGAATAGTTTTTGAAAATTACAACTTGCAGACTTGCTGATGTAAATTTTTTTTTCGAAAAAAAATATAAGTTTAGCAACATTCACATTTTAATCAAAAACCGAGATTCTGTAAGATGACTAGTTACCAACGCGAAAAGACTTCTAACTTTTCACATTTTTTAGTAGTAGCTAAACCAAAGGAGCAGAATATAATTCTGAATTATAAAAAATACGATATACTAAATAGTAAGAACAAAATATACGCAAAGATGGAACAATTTTAGTTTAAGTTAATACACGCTTCCTAAAATTGGCAAACATTTTAGATGCAATACCTGAATTTGAACCTAAATATGCGTTGAAATTACTCCAAGAAATCTTGAAGTTACTTAAATATATCATCTTAATTATCAAAAATTTGACCAATCAGATCACACATTGAATTTCTTATTATAAAAATAATAAATGTTTACAGATTACGCATAATACAAAAGGGCATTTACATAATTTATTTATTTCCAAATGTCACATGCGCTCCGAAAGGACATCATTGACCCGTATGGATCGTTTTCAGGCGCCTTTGTGAGGAAGAGAAACAAAACAGTTTGTTGGGTTAATGCAGGGAAAAGGACTTACTATGTGTTTAAAAAAGTTTCAAATAAAACTAAAACACAATTCTTGGAGTTAAATGGCTCCAATCAGCCGAAATAATGTTTTTTATGTCTAAAGAACCAATAACACAGTTTTTAGGGAAATTGGTAACAAAAAAATCTAGCCTGTTTTTCTTTCATTTTTCTTAGGCTTTTGAAACAATAGGATCCAACCCTAGCAAGCAGTTGCATAGTTTTCTCAACCTTACTGTAATTGAGCAGTTACTTAGTTTAGGATAACCAACATTAAGTTGTTTTTTCGTTTTTCTCATCCCATCAATTTTATTCAGCTCTTTTTCTTCAATTACTTTTTGCAGTTGTTCGACATTGCATTTTTTTCGTATTTATTTTATCAGCAACTTTAGCAGTTCGTAAATCTGAAGCTCTTGTGTGCTGTAGATTTAGTTCTCTTCGAGTAATTTTGAAGTTGACTCAAATTTTTTCTTAAAAAAGAATATTCTCAGCAATCTGTTTTCTTTGTTATCAGTAGGCTGTAGAGTACTTTTTGTCGTCAAACTATAAGCTAACACTCCGTACTCTTTGAGTGCTGTACATATGTCTTGTCGGCTCCTATCATATTCGGTACTTTTAAGAATTTTCTCAGACGATATAACATAGCAGTGAACTGATTCAGTACATTCGGGATAATATTGCTATGTTCGGCAAAACTTAAGCGGTGATCTAGAGTGATGCCTAAATACTTGAAGCTCTTTACACTTTTGTTTTTTCCGCGTAAAATGAAAAGCCGTCTTCACTGGCTTTCTTTTGTCTGAAAGACATTGTCTTTGTTTGTTTGATATTTAGTGTAAGCTTATTTTGCTCTAGCCAGTGTGTAACTTTGTTCAAAGCCAATTGATTCTTGCTATCTATTGTTTTTGGAGTTTTAGTGGTTTTTATAGCGGTATTGTCAGCAAAAGAATATTTTGTACTGTTTTCTTTTTTACATGAAATGTCATATATGTAAAGAATGACCATTAGCGGTCCAAGGATGGAACTCTGCGGTACTTCTGCAGATTTTGATTTTTTTTCCAATCACTTTTGCCACCTGTTTGCTATCGTGCAGATATGAAACTAAATCCGTAATCTGAAAATTTTTCAAGGAGAAGGCGATGGTCGACAGTATCAAATGCTTTTTTCAAGTCCAGAAAAGTAACCTTGATTTCATTTGCTTTACTATGTTCATTCACTCTAATATCCTCTAACAATGAAACAATTGCGTCGGTAGTGCTGTGGTTTGATCTGAACCCAAAATGATCAGCTTTTAGGATCTTGAATTTGTCTATATACTTTTTCATTCTATCGAAAATTAGGAGTTCAAGTGTTTTGCCAATGATAGGTATCAATGAGATGGGTCTGTTATTCTCTGGTTTGCTCTTGTCTCCTTTTTTATGGAGTGGTGTTATGGATGCTATTTTAAAAGACTTACTACAGAACCGGTGAAACACTTGCAGATACAGCTTAGATAATGACGTAGTTCAAACTATAGCAATCTGTGCTGTATTTTTTCTTAGTTTTAGCAATAGCGGCGGTAACTTCTTTTTTATCAATTGTCTTGAAAAACAAAGAATTTATTTGTTTTGCTCTCTGTGTCAGTTTTGTGAAGGAAAAAGTTTTGCTAAGTTAGTCCCTATTGTAGCAAAAAAAATATTGAATTTATCAAGATCTTCAACAGCGTTCTTTTCTGCTATTTTTTCATCTTCATTGATGTTGATTGCATCGCTAACAATATGCAAAATTTTCCTGTTCCTGTTTCCAGCTTCGGTCACTATTTGCTTTTCATAAAATTCTAACATTTTTCCTCTTATTTTTTTCTCAACATTTTGGATTGCTTTTCGTACACTTCTTGATCACTTTGAGGTGTTGTTGTTAAGTAATGCTTCCAGAGTTGGTTTTTTTTAGCTGAGCAATATTTCACTTCTTCGTCAATTCAGTCTTTCTTGGCGCCTTTTGATGGCTTTAGTGTTAAAAAGTATTGAGTGTCTCCATCAGTTTCTCATGTTACGATCTCTGCACACCGGTTAGTATCACTTGCTAATAATTGGCCACTCACTTACTCAAAATTTTGCTGGAGAAAACAGTTGAGCTCACCAACCAGATGATCATCGTCTATTTTATCCCAGTTTCTTCTCAATATTTGAACATTTTCAGAACTTTTCGGTCCTTTTAAAATCTCTAGTCCCACAGTGTAATGGTCGCTGGTTTTGCTTTCTCAATAAAACTTTTGATTTGAAATTTGTAAAACAAAACTTCAATACAAATTTTTGTCTTAATTGTTTCGCTTGTTGCAGTTTGAGGGTCTACAAGAGCCAAGGCATTCATTTCCATCTGATTAATTGTTAGTGTCGATTTCGCCGATAACTTCAAAACATTAACTTTCAGGTCCCCACACACGATTTGTTGAGTACTGGGTGTTATAATTATTTGATCAATGTAGGAAGAAAGTTTTCCAAAGGTTTCTGCTTTTGTAGCATTGGTCGTAATGTATGTTTGAGTCACTAAGTATGTTTTATCGCAAAGTTTCATCTCCAAACCAATATCTTGCAGACTGTTTGTGTCAACTGATGCAATTTTTTTCTTTGTTGCTTTTTTTGTACAAAAATACCCATACCAGTTCCTCCTTTTTCTATTGGATTTTTCTATCTCGGGGTAGTTCTGTAGAGAAAATTAATCGCTTTCACAGCTATTTTTCAACCAAGTTTCAGTGAGGCAGATTGCCACTGGCTCAACATCAGTTTGACTACTAAAAATTTTGAGTTGAACAAAGTTTTTTGTTAAAGAGCGAATGTTTTGAAGAAGTATCCACTCTTTTGCCGTTTTACCTGTACTGTCCTTGTTTTCGAAAACCTCCATATGTTCTTTTGCTTGTGTTTTTAGCATTAGATCTTACTGATTTTTATCAGCATCTCATCCTAACAGCGCATGATTGTTAAAAAAAAACAAAACAAAAACAAAACAAAATAAGACATAAAATAGAACTTGAGGAATTTGCCAGAGAATAAATTGGAAACAAAGTTTTGAAAACAACAGCAATTATCGGATAGGTTTTAGAGTTTTCTCAATTGCTTTAAAAGCTCCACGGAGATCGCGGACTTTTAATAGGCTTCAACTCCTTTTCTTCTAACCTTTGCTGGTTGCGTAGATCGCAACTAGGTTGAAAGGCACCAGCGGAGATCACTGGTAGGTTCATAGAACACTAAAATATAGTTTTTTGTCAATATACAGCTGTTTTATTCATTTTGTGCTTTGTTCCTACCAACTGTATTTATCTTCCCGTGAGAAACCAATTTGTTTTTGAACAGAAAAAAATCGAAAGCTCATTAAAGTCAATCAAAACAAAAACGTTGAGTTAGTGTGTTAGTTTGGTATATGTTCCTCTACTCTCAACCGAAACTGTGGCGTGTTTGTGGCAATTGTTTTTCGACGTTGTTGCGGTCATTCGCTTGTCTTTTTGACAGCATCTAAGTTGTCCAACTCCCCAACTTCTTGGACTTTGAAAAACCTAGTTTTATTGTTTTCATCATGAAACAAAACTAAGAAAACACAACTGTTGGTGCTCGTAATTATGTCTCGCTTGTGTGCTTCGCTACGTATTTCTTGTTCACATTCAGGCAGCGACTCCTACATGTCTATATTTAGCTTGTTCATAAAAATGTTTTTTTGTTTCTTTGACTCCTGCGTTTCTTGTACACATCAATTTTGTCCTGATAGAATATGAACTTACAGATAACAGTGTAAGTTTTTTTGGCATTGTTACTGGGTAATAGTTGGCAAACTCTTATCCGATCGTTATCTATTTTCATTCCAAGTAAGTTTTGAAAAAATTTCAGAGTTTCTCGGGTGACGTCTACAATATTCTTTTTTTCAAATGGGGGATTAGAAATAAGCGCACAATCGTTCCTGGAAAACCGTTCCTGAGAACGCAGGCAATCCTTAATGTTTTTTTTTGATTTTTTGGCAGTTTAGCAATTTTTTGTTTTTGTTGTTCGGTTGGTTAATTCGCTCCTCTTCTCGAAACTGCTACTCACGGTACCCTCATCGCAGTTTGAATATGTTGCTTCCATCTGCACCACAACCACAAATAAAAAGGAAGAAAGAAAAAACAATTAAATGCAGTAAAATGCAATGATGATGTAATCTAGTTGAAGATATTGTTCAAATCGATGTTCTTTTCATAGGCTTCTGCTAAAAACGCGTGTTTTTAGAACATAAATGTGAAGGTCAAGACCGACTTCGAAGCAAGAGGCTGAGATCATTAATAATTGTGACAGGAACTCATGAAGTAATATATATCGGAATGTTTCACTGTATTCTCTTGGGCTCTGAACTTTTCATTTTTTCGGATGATGATATGAGACTATATGTTTTCCATATGACTGAACAGTCGGTGTTTGACTTATCACTCACTTCATAAATGTAAAGTAGTTTGTCATGAAGTCAAGAAGTGTCAATTTTTTCAGATTGTTTCATTTATAATCTGAATGTGCCGATATGCCATTAGAAATCAGCGGGAGCTCGGAAAAATCAAAAGTTGCACCAAATAGCGGCCAAAAAGTGCTCAATAGAAGTGAAAGGACCTTTAAAAATTTTTCAGTGACTTCGTTCGGCAGTTCTGACTTGAGTATATGCCACGAGTTTTTCCTTTCTAGTCCTTTCTAGCGGTAAATATTTCTACAGCTGAGCTACCTGTCACTTACTTTCATTTATCTTCTTTTTTCTCAAATCAGATTCACTCCAGTAAGGGTAAAGTGTAAGCGTGTGATTTTTAATGTAGGCGCTGAAGGGCAGCGGTTCCTAGCTTTCATTTCATTCAGCGCAATTCTCGCATTATTTTCGGACAATATTTTCAGTGATCAGATTTCGTATGATCAGCAGTAATATTTTGTGATATTTTACCGCTATTTTTTTCAGCGTATTTACCGCATTGACCGCTATTCTTGCCTTTTTCATCAAATTTCAAATCTTACTCATTGAGTGTTTTTTTCTTCTTTTAGTCATTTTTAGCAGTGACACCTCAATGCGGGTGGCTTGATTGCAGAGGGTCTGATAAGAATTGATTTCTTCCAACTTTAATAAATTTGTTGATTAAAATTAAATTTTTTCTCATTGTTCAAATGCTCAGGTCGGCGATTCCGGTCACTGAAACTCTGGTTTGTGCTGCGATCTTTCGGTGTGACTGGACTTCAGAAGTGGATTCGAGGCACTATGGACTTAGCCGAATACTTTGCCGATCTGATCACAAAAAGCGAACACTTTGAACTGTTCCGACCTCGATCTATGGGCCTCGTTTGCTTTCGTGCTAAGGGGAGCAATGATCAAAATCGGGCTCTGCTGAAAAGTTTGAACGAGGGACGAGAAATTCATCTGATTCCTGCCGAAATAGATGATACGTACTTTCTGCGACTGGCAATTTGTAGCACACAAACCACGCAAAAAGATCTGGATGATGTTTTGAACCTGATGTTGCGACATTTACAGAAGTTGTAAATCTATTTCTAACAAGATTTCATAAATTTTTAATGAAATGAGCAGATGATGCTGTTAAAATATAGCATTAAGACATTATTACGCTGCTTATAATCGGATAGTAAACATTGAAATAAATCTTGAAAGTCTTTGAAGAAAGAAAATCTTTATACCAATTTTTGAACCGGTAGTTCCCGGTAGAAGAGTAAACATTGAAGTAAATTACACGGTACAGGACCTTAGTTAATGTCGAGGCTAATTTTTTCATAAGTGCAGGTGGATTCGTTTCATGGGTCGATTAAAGGTCTTTTCATGGGCATTTTGGGTCAAACAGGCCTTTTCATAGTTAAAGTGGGTCGAACAAAAGTCTTTTCATAAGTCTGCTGTTTTTAGCAAATTCAATTTTCTTAGTTTTTTTCAGCTTCTGTACATACAGAAGCAGCAATGGTGCAAGACTAAATATCATTGCACCAGAGCAGTCCAACTTAGAAAACTTATTTGCCAAAAGACTTAATAACTTGCTGGACTATATTTTCAGAATAGTTGGTTGAAGGATACTAAGTAGTTTAGTTGTAGTGGTCCTCTTCCCATTGGACATGATAAAAATGTGGCGTTGTTCATTTTTTTCAAATTTATAAATCGTTTTAAAAATTGTTTTGCGTTTTATTGTCCAGCCAAATTTCGGAACACTGTTTTTTCTCCAACCAAAATCCAGACGTTTTGTTGTCCAGCCAAATTTCAGTACATCTTTTATTGCCTATCCAAAGCCGAGCACAGTTGATTTTGTTCCAACCAAAGTCGAGGGCATCACGCAAAGTGCGGACAAATTCTTTGCATACTAAAATTGTGGTATAAAAAACGAAATTTGCAAATTACCTAAGTCCAGTGCAAGCTAAAAATTTTATGCATTAACCTCTACGATCTTTATATCATAGAAAAAAATCAGCTGTTGTCGCATCTACTAATAAAAACTTTTATAAATCTATAGAAAACTTTGGCGAAACATAGTGGCTTTCGATATATACCGTTTTTAGTCTTCATTTTGTTACAGAGGTCTTTTATTTAGTTAACGTAATGACACAGGTCGCTTTGGTATCATAGTAATCTTTTCAGCTTGAGACGCCAGAAAAACTCCTTTTACGCCTGAAATTGTAGAGAAAAACATAAATAATTTTTGGATACAATCAACTGAAATAAACAAATTGGCTCAATTTAAATCTCCGTTCAAAGTTAGCGGAATTTTTCATTATTGAGAAAACTAACCGACTAAAAAAAATCACGGGCAAAAACATAAAAGTCAATCATATTTTGCGAGACAGCATAGTCGAATCCTATAAAAATATAATCTCTCCCCTATAAATATTTGTATGATCAACTGCACCTTCTTTCAATAGCAAAAATGTGATATATTACTTGTAATTATTGTTGCATTAGTTTCACAGGAAAAAGAGATCAAATGCACAATTTTAAATGATACGTCTTGATAAATACAAATTAGTGACATTAAATAAGATGCAGAGTGTGTATATATATCAAATAAATACTGATAGATATTGAGGAACAGATATTAAAATTTGAGGCTGGGGGTAATAAATGAGCGTTATCACAAAGATGACACTAATTTATTTGTTTTGAAAGAGTAATCAACCGTTTATACCCGGGTAGAGGTGTCACCACTAAAAATCGCTAAAAGATGTAAGATTTACTGTAAATTTGAGTAAAAGTGTAAAATTTGCGATCAATGCGATGAATGCGGTGAAAAAAAAAAACTTTTAAGCGATGAAAGATTTTTTTTTCACCGCTTGAGCGATGGAAGAAATTTTTTCACCGCTACCAGCAGAATGCGGTGAAAAAAGTTCTTGGCGCTACCAGCAGAATGCGGTGAAAAAAATTCACCGCTAAAATTGCAATTCTTACAAATATTCACCGCTAATTTCAACGCTTATCTTAAATTCATAGGAAATATCATCGAAGTAAGTGACAGATAGCGCAGTGGAATAAGAAAATGTTGACATTCAGGAGGTGAGAGGTGCAAACCACTGTACGGCAGTTTCTTTTTTGGAAGAAATCCGGTGAATGCGGTGAAAAGTTTTTTTCACTACTAAAAACCGCAAAAGTTCACCGCATTCAACGCTTAAAGATGCGGGCGCTTTGTGGTGAAAAAAGTTTTTTTCACCGCTATTCACCGCTAATCTTACATTATATTTTGACCAAACCTTGACCCGGGTAGCGGCAAATTGCTTGGTTAAAAAAATCATGGTTATTATGAATACTCATTGTTAATTGAACTAGAAATAATGAATAGCAATATCTAGATCTATGATTTAACAATTATTTGTGTGGAAACAAGGGGGTAGAGACTCAGGGTCGGGTTTCCAGTTCTGTCTGCGTCCTGTTTCGAGATTATATCGCTTTTACTCTGGCTCAGATTCATCTCCAGTCTTTCCGAGTTTACATCTGTGCTGGCATTCTGAAGGAACCCATCCATTAGAACGCCCATCACACGTGACGTCACAGGCAATGCACAGCTAAAGGATATAGAGGTCCCTTTAAAAGGCGAACATTATTTATAAAACAAGTTGTATCCAAAAAATAAACAAATGAAGGCAGTGTATTGTGAACAAATTGTTTATTCACGGGCTGTAATTTTGGAATGCAATTCTCGCTGAAAACCTAGTCTTTTACCGACGGCTATCTTGCAAAAAATCTTTTGAAATAACAGAACATAACCGACTAACGTCGGGCGAATTGCTCTCAAACGACTGGTAAGCGGTTGGCTTTGTCAGTAGCTAGCCACGGTTTAGTGAACCTATCTTTGGCTTGATTGGACTCTGCAACTTTTAGTATTCTAGCTTTGTTAGTAAATAAAACAAATAAAAAACTGATGTTTTAAAAACTTGCAAAACTAAAAATAAAAGCTTCCATATTTCGCAATGAAAAAGTTCCGAAAGATTTTTTTTCCTGAAGTTATATCAAGTAACCCATCTGCAAGACTTGAAAAGCTTTGTTGGCCACTAATGATCGTTAAACTCAGAAAAGAACAAAATTAAGCAAAAATTTCGAGAAAAAGCAAATTTTAACAAAGTCTTGCTAAATTTCAAAAAATTAAGGTCTTCAAAACCATTTCATTGTCCCAAGAGACTAGCCAGTATACCCCTATTCCCAGCTTTACATAGTTTTACTGGCTCAAAAAGATCCATACACCTGGAACATGATAAGTTTTTCAAAAATTTCAGAAAAAAATGAATTTTATCAAAAAAGTGCTAAAGCTGCAGTAATTAAAATTTTGATAACCATTCCAATAACTCTAGACACTATGCGACAGCTTATCATCAAGCCTTGAAGAGGTCTCTAGGACCCTGGTGCCGGGAAAAATGATAAAAAATTTAAAAAAAAAAACATTCAAAAAACCAGAAAAATTGCAAATATTTTTTTTAAATTGCTGAAATTAAAATCTTGAAAATTCCAGTACATCTAGAAGCTCTTCAGATGCCTATAGTCAAACCCTAGATGAGGTTATGTGGCTTCTGAGGCTCGAAAAAATAAAAACCGACAAAAATTTTCAGAAAACTTGAAAATGCAAGTTTTATCAGAAAGATTGACAAAAATTTGTCATATTAGAAAATTGAAAGCTATAAAGCTATCCCTGGAGATTATAATTTTTTCAGTAATTTTTATTGAACCCTAAGGACGTTTCTGGAAAGACGTTGATAATGAAAAACAAATGTGCAAAAAAATTTTCGTGATTATAAAACCTTTAAAAACATTCCATTACATTAAAAAACTATAAAGTAACCTTTTTTCAAACCCTAGAGGAGGTTTCTTGGCTCTTGAGGCTGGAGAACCCTAAAAGTTACAAAGAATTTCAAAAAACTGGAAAGAATTGCAAGTTGCATTAACAAGTTTGTGATAACAGTTGAAAACTAATTCATGAAAAAACTTATTAATAGTTGAAAACTTTTTCCAATTACTAATAATCAAACTCTAACACAACATTTCTGTTAGCCTAAGAACCCTGAATAATGGCAATAGATGACTTTCTGAAATCTGGAAAAACATTCCATTACAATTAGAATCTATACACTAATCTATTTTCAAACCCTAGAGGCGGGTCCTTGGCTCTTGAAGCTGGAGAAACCTAAAAAATTGATAAGAATTGTAATATTAAAAAATTGAAAGCTACTCCGTGGCAATTAAAATTTTTTCTTTAACTTTTTAAAAACGCTTAAGGACCTTTTCGTGCCCCTGCGTCTGGCAAGAGTTGGATAATGAAGAATAAATGTCTAACAAATTGAAAAAATTTGCAAATTTTGTCAAAAAATTGTTAAAATTTGTGATTTTGAAATGTTAAAACCATTCCACTACCACTAGAAACTATGCAGTAACCTATAATAAAACCCTCTAAGAACCGCCTTTCACACCACAAGTATAAGTCTCCAAAACAGTTTGAGCTGAAACAGAGCTGAAAGGCTCTAAGAACACTCAATGCCCGCTGGGCGCTACCTGTTTATTCCGTTTTTGAGGACAAAAAGTCAAAAGCGTCAGACGAATAATCGGTCAAGCGAAAAATCGCATGAAAAAAGACCGACAGGACTAATATAATTGCTACAAACTTCGTTTGAGAGCAATTAATAATCTTGCAAGAGCTCCTTCAAGATTTGGTAACATAAGCATCATTTGCAAGAATCTTGCAATATTTTACAGTCGGAATTCGGCAAGGCTTATTTTTTTATTCAAGATTAAATTTTTCTTCCGGTGCTTGATATAAATTGCCTATCAAAAATATCAATGTCTTGATTTGAAAAGAGGAGAAATTTTGATATACTTTGCTGACCTGTTGTGCTGAGAAAACAGACGACTGAAATATTCCCATCCGGTCACTGAAATAGTTCTCCGGACAGAGAGTTATTTTTTGAGCCGGTTCCCGTTCACATGTGTTGTTGCGACCCCACATCAAACTGTATACTGGTGCCTCAAAATCCAACCCATGGATCATGACCAGTCCCCCACATCTGTTACAACCACCATCCCCAAGAATTGACTTATTCCCAGTGCAGCCGCTACAAAAACAATGTACAATGAGCATCCCAAATTGCCGATGTCCAGACTTTTGAGCGTTCATTCATGTTCTTTGAGGGATTAATCTTTGAACGAACGAGGCCCGTGTTGAGAATTTTGTCGGATTCAAACATAAGAAATCATCGGTTTTAAACCGATCAAAGCGCTTACTATTTTTTCGTCGTTTTAATCGGTTTTCGTGGGTAATTAAACGTAAGAATCGTCGGTTTTCGTCGGTTTCAAACTCGTGTCGGTCTGTACACACTTGTTTCAGTTTGGGATGATTCTGGATGACCTTGACTTGTTGAGTCCACAAAAATATATTAAATACGCACGTGCAAGTTTAAAATGCCAGATGTTCCTATATACAGTGACACATTTTAAAAATTTCAAATTGCGTCTTTCAAGCAATTCGGCTCTGGAATGGCTAGTTTTAAAATCTGACTAAACTTTCGAAGTGCTACGCCGTTCTCAATAAACGCCAGAAAGTCTCAATGACTTCATCAGTGTAACGTGTCCTGCCTCTAAAATCTTAAATAAGAAGGTGATTGTTAATCAAAAACAACAACAGGGCATATTGAATTCATGATTGAAATACAAACAAAGTTACCTTACCACAACCAGTCGTTGTCCAAAAGTAAGAATCGAGCTGAAAATGAGATATTTTCTGAGGGAACTCAGCTTAAAGCATAATTTTTTTTGAGTGAAATGAGGGCCAAAAATGAAAACAACGCATCCTCAAAAAACTTCCCTATTGTCGAACAATTAGCGTAAGAAATGCATAGAGGCAGTGGAAAGAATTTTATCAGCTATTTTCTATACTTTTAAATGAGAAAATGGAACACGATAAAACTTTTTTTTCAAAATCGTCGTTTTCTTGCAATACTACTGAAATTTTGTTAATCTAAATGTTACAAGGAGGCTCGGTGATGTGCGTACGCACATACGGTTCCGACCTCGCTCATCCACATTCTTGACTTAATTGGCTACCCAATGATGAAGAGATGATGAAGAGAAAACTTTCAAAAACATGCATATCGTTTCATAAACAGCCAATGGAATACAATAATGTCACCCCAAAGGGCCGATGAACTTTGTTGATAATATGAATACTAGAAAGGACAATAATGAATATCAAACAACAAACAATATTTACGACCAAAACTCAATTTCTATAATAAATAAAATCATAACAAAATAAAATTCGCATCAGATAATCTAATCGAAACAATTTCACCTAACCATCATTAAAAAAAATGGAACCTGTCCTCAATGTGACTGGTTAATAGGTCGACAAGAAAGAGCAAAGACGTACGAATTTCAAAATTACGTTTCTATTTTCGAAAAGAATTAGTTTTCACTGAATACTTAAAACTTTCATTTATATCTCCATAGGAAGCAAATGAGACATGTCATTATCCATTGTTTAATTGCCCAAATTTTTAAAGCCAATGCGAACTACGATTATTGTTATAAGTTAAAAGGAAAACTAAAATCCTAAAAAAATGTACAAACACAAAAAATCTCAACAATTTTATGAAATCTCGTAATTGTTTTTGCTACGACACAAAGCCGAAAAACGATTGTTCGAAGCCAAAACCGTTACAGAGATTTAATTATAGTTCACTGGACTCGGGCTGTGAGCTGTGTCTACCGAGACTGAGCAACAAATCAACAGATAAATTAAATACAATTGTTGAAGCTCAAAAACCCAATTATGTTTTGGAGAACAAATAAATTCAAAAGTCATAACAGATTTCAAAAAGATTTCGAAAAACAGCAATGGCTTAAGGTGCAATGCCTCAGGAAGGAAGCCGAATGGGCCTCTGCGGAAGCCGAATGAGTCTCTAACTAAGTCACGACCCCTTAAAATAACAAATAATTGATGATCGAAGCAATCAGTCACAACGTATAACCAAGCGCGAAACATATTTAAAAAACGTTTAAAACGACAAAAGTAATTGAAACCACTAATTAGTGGGACTGAGTCACAATGGCTTTTTTTGTTTCAATTTGAAAATCATTAAAACAAACAGCTGTGAAGTGAATTCTTTAACTAGGTTCAAGTATAAATATTGGGAAAGCAATCGAGACTTATCGTTATTAGCTTTATGGCGCATAACAACAAAAAAAGTCAATCATAAGCGAAACCAAACAAACCCATAAAATTTTGCGATATAACTGTGTCTCAGCCCAAAAAGAGTACACTATATAAAAAAACTTTTTAATATTTGGATACGCGTTTTTCCATTGCTGCGCAATATCTCTACTATGCTTTCCTTCATTGACACTTGACAATAATGCGATAATACGACAAGGAAACAAATTGAACTCATAAAATATGCAGTTATGCTCAAAAAATTGAAAAGGCTTATTATCAAAACAAAGAGATCATTAGTTGAACATAAATCCGTTACCGACATTATTTTATAACCCACAGGAAATTGGTTTCTGCCTGTTTTTACTGAGACTGCGCCCGAATTTGAGAGAAGTAAGATAAAATAGGGGCAAATTTCAAAAAATAACTGATGTTTTCCTATAACAAATATTTTCAAAGTCATAACAGACATTAGATAACAACTGAATGAAGTGCCCAGGTTCATTTATCCCTCTTGTAAGATAACTGGATCTTTGACTTGGGAAAATAAGTTATTGGGCTAAAGACTTTGCAAAAAAAACAAATGAAAGCAAAATTCAAAAAGTAAATAAAACTTTTTTTTACTAAAACAATTGTTCAGAGCCATAGAAACCACGCGCTTAATTCTGAAACCCTAATATAATCCCGTTGGGCCCGGTTTTTATGTAAATGGTGTCTGTCATTAAATGAGCCCTCTTTGAAGAAGTTCATGCAAGTAAAAAAGTATACATAAAAATCCTTTATATAGCGGCAATATTTTGAAAAAAAAGTCGCGCCCCAAAAAAATCTAAAAAAAAAATTTTCAACGTACGGATCAATGGCGAGTTAAAGATCAACCCAAATGTTGCCGCCCGTCTAAGAAAAAACTTAATTGTTCAAATGCTTGAAAAAAAGATCTAAATCAAAATCTTTTAGTTTGTCAAAAAATAAAATGCATTTTGTATATTTAATGAGTTTAAGTTTGCAAAAAACTGTCAAATTCATAACTCCAGAAAACTCTCAAAACCAGTGGGTGTACAATTAGCTCGATTGTTAGCTTAAATAGAATATGGCCGCAATATTTAGGTATTTACCTCAAGTAAATTAAAAGCCTGTTGGCTGAAAAAGCAAATTTGGTCCCAATTTTGGTCCCAAAAAAGTAGAATTTTGAAAAATTTAGCATAAATTTTAGCTAACAAAGTCGGACCGAACCATTCAGCAACCCTCCTCTATTTTTAGAGATGAAATTAATAACACTACAGTTAACAATTTGAAGCAAAATGGGCGAAAATTAGGTAAAAAACCGAAAAAGTGAATAAAAACGGCTAAAATACTTCTAATATTGACAAAAAATTGAAACCTCGATAACTCCCTATAAGAATTGAAAATTGAAAAAATCTTTTTAATTCCATAATCTACACTGGACGGGCTTTTTAATGATACCACTCTACAATGATTATACGATGATTATATCGATCGGCCAAAATTGTCTGAACAAAAAAGAACCCATCTGAGTGTATAGTTCCTCCCCCACGAAAGTGGGTCAGAACAATTAATATTTCCGTGGTTTTATCGAAAAAAAGAACAAACTACAATCATTTTTTGCCGCTAAATTTTGCGTTGATACAGACCTGGGTAGGCGAAGAAGAACAAAAGGTAAAACAAGCGGTGGTGATCAGATTTATGAAATCTTTCACAGAATTTTAGTCGTATATTGTCAACTCCCTTAACAATGTCAGCAAAAAAGTTCATCAGATCTCGAGAGCTGAGAAGGCATTGTTAATTCAAAAATAAGCAACAATGGATCAAACCAGTTTCTCAGTCTTACACAACTAGAGGGCTAGCCATTACACCATCTGATTGCAATGTAAGTCTTTATTTTTGAATTCTGTTTCAACAATAGAGCTTGTTTTAAGCTAGCGTATTCGCAACTTATGATCGCTTTTCACATTCAGCTGTTCAAATTTGACAATGGTGTTTCAAAAATTAAACATTTAAATTACACTCTTTCCAACCTTATTAAGCGGAGAACTAACGGTGTAAAAAAAATTTTTACACACTTTACACTCTTTTTCCCGTTATTTTTGGGGAAAATCCTCGACCTGAGATCCAACTGATGTCTTTTGCACTTATAATGTCTAAATTGCGTGATTAGAATCGGGACGATAACCAATAAACGTTATTTATACCTTTATACAGCTGTAAAAATATAAACATAGTTGTTAGATTATCATTTTTCCAGGTATTCGGGTCGTTTATGAGACGCACTTTTAAACTTTTTATTACTAGAAGGCTATTATGTTAAAACTCCGATGAAGGCGAGTCGCATCCATAAAAATGATGTGCCCTCCAAATCTCAGAATTTCAGAATGGATCAGACCTTATACTCTGTCCCGAATTCGGGGCATACCCAGATAAATAAATCTTATCATTGTTCATGCTTACCTCTCCAGATCGCACGTGATCGGACACTGGTGGCACTTTCTCGTCTCAGACAGAGGGAATGTTCCGACGAAACACTGTTTTACGTACTCCCCATCGTGCTCAAAAAAGCTGCAGTTGTTCGGACCCTGAATGAACGACAGAATGTAAAACTTTCTCTGATTAACATCTTTGTGCATGACAATCTTTATATTTTATACGACATAATCTAGAAGACCTTATATAGACTAAGATCATACCACCAGTAGAAGTATACTTCTTTCAAAGGCGACTAATCAATTGCATATATGTTGGTTAGTCTTTGGAAAGCGTTTGCAAAGCAGATTTAAATTAATTTATGCACTTTTTCTTTAAAGGTTTAAGGCAGACCCAATGTGGGCTCCTTTTACAGCCTTAAGGTATAAAGAGCTAGGGCTACTTATTTCTGCGCGCGAAGTAGACTTACCTATATCTCTCAGACTAACCGACTCTGTAAAACACGAGAGGTGTATAATGTTTATTACGGTGATTAATACAAGTAGCACCGGAGTCAATGGTATACACATGGTGTATCTAACTAAACTAACAGACTGACTATAGCAAGTTCAGTTTTCTCTAATTAAAAGAAAATAGTGTCTTTTCAGTCTCTGATTGGCTGAAGGTGTACTTGCAGTAATCCTACTGCTACATCAATCCGGGGTTGAGAGTTTTCAGATCCGAATTTGTGGGTTGTAGCAGGAATATGCTGAACGCGTTGTCCTCTGTCGATAGGTTGGTGATGTAGGTGTAGAGTTGTGTCCTCTCTGAAGTGGGTTGTGACTTGTGCCGTCTTCTGTAGTCCCTGTCAGTGATGGTAGTGACTTGTGTCGTCAGTAAGTGGTCCGTCCAATGGAAGAACCAGTGAAGGTGCCAGTTACAGGGTGTGCTGGCCAGTAACTTCTGTCCTGTTGAGAAGTATAGAGTATGCCCAACTGCTCTCACTGTCTTGTAGTGAGGATTTGTTCCCAATTGGAGGATCGCTTGTAGTCTGTAGTCTCTGTTTGGTGGTACAAGGAGATTTCTGATCATCTCCATCTGGTACAGGGGCTGAACCAGTCGGTTTTACCAGCTTACCTTCTGGTGGAAATCACTCTTTTAGCTGCTGTGTGAGCTACTATTCCCATTAAATTTGTTGTTCAAATTTAAAAACCTTTAGGTAGTTCCCGACCGGGGAGAAAGGAGAAATGAACTGATCTTAATCATTAGTCATGCGGAAAAAGTGACAAAATATAGATTAAATTGAGGAGAGACAAGGAAAAAGTCAAATTAGAAAAGAAAAGAAAAAATTAAAGTTTATGGTGAAACAAAGAACAGTGAGTCTTTATGAGTTTTAGAGGGACAGTGTGCCCGAATGGTGATATAGGACTGTGGCCTACGTCCTATATTCAAATTCAAAATGCGGGCCAGCATTGTCAGGATCTCGAAAGAATTTTAGGTATCCTGGATCCTGTAAGGAAGGCGGCGAGGACTCGGGGGTATAAGTCCGCATTACAGTGTGGCTGCATGGCCAGGAAGTGGTTGAGGATTTGTGTTTCCTCTGGTGAATGCTGGTGGCTATTGAGCTTGTCGTTCATCCAATCTCTATAGAGAAGATTGAATGAATGGCCGTGTGTGACTTTGGTCGCTCCTCCTTCCACACATCGAAGATATTCGATGGGCACAAGGATTGGGCGATTTGTTTTCGAGTAGAGGGGTGAAAAAATATAAAAATTCTTAATCGGATCGAAGTTTCGTAATGTGCCTTCACAGAAATCCGCATGAATTGTGTAGCTATAATTCATGTAGTACGGTGAGGTGAGTTTCTTATTTGCATATTGTAGGCGAGAGTTCATGTGTATTATAGGGTTTGTCTGCTGAAAATGATGCTGGACGAAGAGGTAATTATGCGTTTGTGTGCAAAATTTTTACCCTATTGACTTTGGGATTTGTGTTGTTCACGTCCATTTGTGTGGGATGGAGTTATCCAAACAGTAGATAGAAGGGGTCGTATTTGGTGTAGATTTTGTAGAGTGCCGTGTCTCGTGTGAAAAAGGTGTTGAGGTAATCGTTTGGCCGATTTGCCAAAGCAAAGAAATACATTGACAGATGCCAAAATCGTTCCGTGAATCGGGAATTGATTGGGAAGTGGGCACACTCCAAGGTTAATTCTCTATCCCTTCCTTCTTAGACATACTCATTTTCAAGCTGTCCCAGTGAGCAGGAACTAGGGATGGGTTTCAGAGTATGCTGAGGAGGTGTAGAGGTGTAATTGATCCGTTCCGGTACATGAATTCCTTGGAGGGTGTTGATTCCAAGGGGAATGGTAAATTCATGGAAACGGAAATTTGGCCCCCGAGAGCGGTGAGGGATGCCTTGTGTCGGCGTGAAGGGGTTTATTCTTCCCCGAGAGGGTGAGGGCTGTGAGCCTCGTGAGGAACTTGGGCCATATCGTGCCGGTGATTGTCCAGGTTGAATTTGAGGAGAGCGGGCAAGGTAAGTCTCGTGCCGTGTGGCTCGAGGTCGTCTCCGTGGTGAGGGATCGGTGTATCGGTAATTATCAGTGGAGATAAGTCGGTCGTACGGTGGTTGCACGAACGACTGTTGGGGCATTAGAGGTGGAATAGTAGGCCCGTATCACGGTGAGGATACGGGTTGACAGTATTGAGGAGGTGTAGGAAAAACTGGTGGTGAGTAGACCAGTGGTTGCGATCGTGGTTGTGGTCAAGGAATCCTTCCTGAGGCTGCCCAGTTGGGGACGACTGTTTCCGGTGTGGAGTTACCGGATTGTTCCACTTCGTCCGCCCAAGAAGGAAGGTGTAACTGCGACGATTGTGGCACAGTCACTGTATGAGTTGTGATCGCAGTTGAGGCCTGTGTTGGTGGTTGGTGGCCTTGTGTCAGCAGCTCTTGTGACGAGCTGGTGGGTTCAAGGTTTATCGAGGGTGAACTCCCATCACTATCAATATATAGGTGTAGTTCACCTGAACTTGAGGACATGGCGGGTGAAGGCAGTGGGTTCACCCGCGCATAAATCGCTGTGTCCACAGATTGTGGCTGTGGTGATGATTGCGCCATCGTGAAGAGGGCGGGTGTCTGCATCTCGCATACTGGTTCAGGTACTGGGGGTGGTAGTACCAGCGGAGTGAGGGGTGAGGGTAAGATATCCTCGACCTCCAAAATGATGAGGTCATATGCCGTTGGGTCGACATTTGGAGGAATTGGTGAGCCTTCTGCTTGGGTGGTTGAGACTGCAGTGGAGTCACTAAAACAATTTAAGGTGTTAAATTCGTGTACTTGGTAAATTTAGAATGTGATCTTCCGGGATGTCAATTTCTTGGTAGTTAGGATCATCCTCGAAAAAATCTTGTGAGAAAGAAACAGTGTGTGAGCGTTTACGGTGATTGGGTTGAAAAGTGTGTAATTGTAAAGATTGGAAATCGGGTTTTCGGCGTGATTGCACTACTGGAGATTCGTAGCATTGATAAATAGATACTGGTAAAGCAGAGGTGTGTTTGTTTGAATTATTGTGTGCGGTGGAGGAGAATTTCAAATTTTTTGTGTAATTGATTCAATTCATTTTGTGAGTGCGGTGTGCCACTTTCGACTGAGTGTTGTCGCCGTTTTTTAGGTGAGGGTGGTTTATAATGTGTAGAATCAACTTGTAATACGTGGAATATTGTTTGTGAAAAAATTCCAAAAAATCCAGATGTGATAATCTTAGCTAATGTGATAATAGGTCCTAAGAGTGTTCTGAGATTATAGGTGTTAAGCACATAACGAAATAAGCCAAAAATAAACTGGAGCAGATTAAAAACTGTCCAGATTACGGCTATTTCTTTTATCACATACTAACGATATCCAAAGATTCCGATGAGGGATTCTTTTAAATAACTGCCATTAATTAAATCTCGCCAATCTAGGCGTCGAAGAGTCAATTCTTTGCCGTTTAAAAATATTTTGTTGAAGTAGTCATTAAATTCAGTGCGGAGGCGTGAAAATTGTGTTTGTAATTGAGCTTGTTTTGCAAGGTCTGCAAAATTTACTGCACGTGCTACTTCGAATTTCTCCGCTGCGTCATCTACTAACTGGTTAAAACGCATTTTATCTACGGATTTACTCCAGTCGTGTTGACTGTAAATACCGAGTTGTTGCGCGGTAAAATCAGCGTGGGTGAATTGGTTGTGTACCTCATCTGGCGTGAAAATTTTAACAGGGTTGTGCGCCTTAATTGGATGAGGTTTTAAACGATATGTGTTATCGCCATCTACATCGAGTGAAATTTGCTGATCAAAATTATCTGATTTACATAGTGCTTTAATAGGCCAAGGAAAAGTTTTACGGGTGACTTGATCTACAAATTGTACTTTATTTTGGTAATAGAAAGGGATACGTTCAAAACATTGGTGCTTGAGGACATAGAGTGGCGATGAAACTGTTTTGCATTGGAAGAGTGAAATAACATTTTGGCTCTTAAGTGTAGCGATTGTGCTACGCTGTCCAGTGATGACATAACCTACTAGGGGAAATTTTTGTGTGAGCAAAATAAATGCGGTTTGTTTGAGATCTCTATCGATATCACAAAGTTTTTTGTAAATATTCAATTTTGTTCGGTCCATTTCGAGCAACACTCCTCGACTAATAATGTAGTCAAGTTTCGCATCAATCTGAATATTAGGGTGAACTGCGCCAAACCAATTTTGTTTTCAAAATAATTCGTATTTTTCAGATTTGTGGTAGAGTTTAGTCTCTTCTGGAATTACATAACCGTTTTTGATGTTTGCTTTAGTATAAGGTGTTAAACAAGTTGGTTTGTTAGGAGCCATTATGTGAATATCATCAAGTTCGGATGATGCCGTGCCTGAGATTAAATTAAAGCCTTCTTGATATTGAATGAAAATATACTGGTAATGGTTAGCATAATATGGGCGGTCTTCATTACGTTTGAAAATAGGTTTTGTGAGAACCTCAAAACGTGAGAGTGCGGATTCATCATAAAGTTGTTTTTGAAAACGAATACAAAACATGTGTGGCATGTGTTCGTGAACGGAGTTAGTTTCATTATCTTCGAGCGTTTCAATAAAATATCTTTTCTGGACTTTGATCATTCGTGCATACGATCTTCCAATATCAAAATTTTACAGTGATGTTCCCAAATTACTGTGGCTTTAATAGCGTGATTTGGTTCACAATAGCCTCTTTCTATATCACACTCAATACGTTGTTTACCGTAGTACATGCGTTCGGAGGCAACATCAAAGGTGAGGGTGATATTTGTTAATTGTAGTGACCATCCTAGTGTATGGATGACATGATATTCGTGTTCAGGAGTCTTACCGGGACAGTTAGCCCAGGGATTATCTGTGTCATTAGGTATCCAATTGTGATCATTTGGATTATAGACCATGCTTCCGTGTTGGAAAGCAAAGGGTCTACAGCGGTCGAATTAAAGCGACCTTGTTTTTCTTCAATATTGGCTTGACAACGAGGGTTGTCCAGCACGTCAAATTGTATCATTTGGGGGTAATAATGGTGTTTACTTATGAGACCAATGCGTGCAAGTTCTCTACGAGCTTCAATTTCTGCGGGGAAGAGAGGTCTTTCCATATTGTTAACATACCAATTATCGTGATCAAACCTATAGACTAGTTTGAGTGAAATTTTGTGACAGAAACTTTCTTTGTCACTAAGTTTTGCGTGAATGGCATAAGCTCGTACTTGTAGTGTTCTAATTTGTGAGAATATGTGTACTTGTGCTGGGGGGATTTGAAAATCTGCTGGCTTAATCTTACATTCACCAATTCTATTAAGTTTATAATACTGCATATTTGTAATATGTTTTGGTGAGCAGTCATAGTAGGTGACCGCGAGATCTTGTATTCCTGTTTTAGGTGTTGAAATGTTATTGTGATCGACTGTAACTGGAGGTTTAATTGGGAGTGGATGTGAAAAGAAAAAATTAACTAAAATTAAATTTAAAGTTGTAATGGATATGTGTAGGAGAGTCCAGAGTGTGGATTATAAAAGACGAAATATCCTGCGGTGTTTTTTTTGTATCTGTCAAATTTGTAGTGGATTTCTTGACAAATAAATAGTGAAGGATTTGTTTTCACCCGAAAAATAGGTGGGGCCGCAGCTTGTGGGTGGAAAATAAGTTTATCTTGTTCAACGACGATTCCAACTGAAAAGGTGATTTTCGATTGTTTTAAGAGATCGTGTGTTTTTGACCAGCTGTTATTTTATATGATTTCGAAATTTTTTGTTTAGCCCAACTATGTAAATGTTCGCCGTGATTATGATCTCCAAATAGGGCGGGAGGGGGAAAAGTAAATTTTGGATCAAGTTTTAATGGTAGGGTGGGGTAAGTTCTTGTAGTGTCTGGTTGTTTACCAACGCAGGGGTGAAAATGTTGATCGGGATCCGGTGTTGCTGAATTTGAGCTGAGCGTTATTATTGGTGGAGTACCTGTAAAACTGAGTGCTAAAGAACTTTGAAAAGATGGTGATGAATTGACTATATTAAAAGAGTGATTCCAGTGTGCTTGTGAGAGTAAGCATTCAATATTACTTATTGGTCCTTGTGGCGGATTAAAAGGGTTATTTGCAATTTGTGACGGAGTAGGTGAAGAATATTGTGAACTAATTAGATCAGAATTAGAAGTATCAGAAAGTAGGTTGATATCATGTGGTGTTTCTAGTAGGTCAGAGACATTTTGAATTGGCTGTGGCAATTCAGAGCTGTGAGTTTTGTCTGTATTAGCAAAATTTATTGGTTGAGTAGAAATCTGAGGAGTGCTTGAATAATTAAGGAGTTCAGGTTGTGGTGCTAGTGGTGGAGCTGGTATTAACGTGGGGGGTGGTAGTGTTGTATCAGGGGGAAAACCGGAATATAGCAATAAAGTATTTAATTGGGGGGTATGTTGTTGTTGTTGTTGTTGTTGTTGTTGTTGTTGTTGTTGTGTTTGCGTTTGGTGTATTTGCGTTTGACTTTGATAAGGGGATAAGGGATTACCGATTTTGAGGTAAAGGGGGAGAAAATGTCCAGTAGGACGAGGTCTATCTGAAAATTTGGCAGTAGTAATGACTGAGTATGGGTGTTCCTCAATTTCTTGTGCTTGTGGTTTTTTATTAAAGAGTTTAAATGATGACTTTTTGGGGGTCGATTGTTTCGTGGCGTCACTGTATGAGCAAATGGGTGATTCTGATACGGGGGGAGCGCTTGGGTTAATATTTGGTTGTTGACTAGAGCACGCAATTGTGACGATAGTGACGGGCCCAGTGCGGGGCAATTATCGCAAAAATATACTTGGTAGTTATTAGCAGTGGGAATAATGATTATTAAAAGATTTAAAGTAGGTACACTTACTCGGATTGCTGCGCAGGGTGATTCTGGTAGGATGACATTGTGGAGGAAGATGAGATCTACAAAATCAGGAGAAAACACTGACAAAAGTTCGGTGATTGTATAATCTTTTCTTTCAAACGAAAAGATTACTTGTGGATAGGTGGTTTCACTTGGAGTATTGTTTGTCTGGTTGTTGTTTAAGGATTTGTTGGTAATTTTCATCCAACCGAAGAAGTTCTTTAAAATTTTTTATATCAATAGAAGCTGGGATTGCGTCGAGATTAACCTTATACACAATATCTGTGTACAAAATTTCTGAAAGTTTTGGTGTTGCTTGTGGTGGGAAGATTGGGAGGTAAAAGAGAGCTATATGTTCGTTATTAAAATCTCTAATATAAAAGACCCATTCACAACAAGTGTGTGAGTATAGAATGTGATCTGGATTGTAAAATACATCTTGAAAACGAACCTGTTTAGGTTTCAAATTTTGTATGTATCTAAACGTATCTGCGTAGGGTGTTCTCTTAAACAACACTTCTAATCGGTGGTGGGAGGTTATTTGCATACCTAATTGGGTTATGAAGAGGAGTGTTCAGTACTGTGTGACTGAGAAGGAGAATAAGCCGATCTGTTGTGGAGATGGTTTATACTTTCAGTTCTGTGAGACTGAAAGCTGAATTTTGGTGGAGGTTTCGGTGACCGGTTGAAGAGTTGAGCGTTGAAGTTGATAGCTGTCTACAAAGAACTGAAGAACTGTGCTGTGAGACAGTTCTTTTAAGAATTAGGAGAGAAATGTAAGGTTTAAATTTGAGTTTTTAGAAAACGTTAAAATTTTTCTAAGTTTTGAATTAAGAGAGGGAGAGAGAGTGGAGAGAAGAGAGGAGAAAGAGAGAGTTAGAGTTGTAGAAGAGAAGAGAAAGAGTGTAGAGAGAGAAATTCTGAGTTTAAAGAGAGCCAACTAGGTTGGAAGAGGGCAAGACTGTGAAGTGATCTTAGACGATACGATTTAGCCTGACCACGACTTCTCATTCGGGTGAAAAAAAGTTACGAATCATATCTTGGCAAGTAAATGAGATTAGGGAATTCTTCCCAGACCGGACTGCGGATTGGTTATTAACCTAATTTTTAGTTAATTTCCTTTTTATTATCATCTTGGGGAATAGTCTCTGATTCCCTTCCTTTCAATTCCTGATAGAGGGGTTTTTTCTGGTTCTGCTAGGGTAGCAGGTGAAGAAATAGTCCGTGCTCTTTGTTTACTATACTAAGGGGTTTAATTATCTGCTCCTATAAAAGTAATTGTATTAGGGGGGAGAGGGGTGAAAGAACTATGTGATTTATCCCCCTCGTATTGGAGAACGAGGGAATTATATTTTTACTGGTTTTGTATTTACTGGGTATTTAGCGTGGTATGCTAAGTTGTATTCGGCTAATGAGTGCGAGAGAAGTTGTTTTATGCGTATTAACTGTATAGTTTTATATATGGTTACAAATTTTGTGTTCGTGAAGCAGAAATTTTGGATGGTGGTATAAATACTCTGTAGTCTTTTACCGGTTGTCGTCGGAGACGAGTATTCCTTGTAATGTAATTTTCCGAAGTGTTTTCGGGTATTTCAGACCAGCTACAAGGTGGTGGGGGTAAAGGGTCATCGATTAATGGTATGTCTGGGTTGTCTAGACCGAACGAGACAGTTTTCGACTTGGTTATCGTCGGCTTTTTAGGATGAAGTAATAAAAGAGAAATATCCGAGAAATATTTCGCCATTTGTTCTTGAACGAAAACTTCTTTCGGATAATATGGTACAAAATTATTTCTACGACGGGTGATTTGTTTACCAGAAAAATCTTCTGATTTATAAGTAACCAAAGTAGGAGTGTCAAATATTTTGTAAGGTCCACTTTTTTGTGGTTGGACTTTCTTGGAGACGCCAAGTTGTGTAGCTTTATTAACGATTAAAACATAAGTGTTTATTTTAAGTGGTTGTGTTGTTCCGAAACAACGATTAATAAATGAACGTAAATGTTTATTCTGGTTTAAATAGTTGTATGCTTCATTATATAATTCCGAGTGTAACTTTTCACGATTTAGAAACCAATGTGCAAAGGTTCCTTTTTGTAATTTGGGGGTGATGACCAAGGTGGTCAGTATGCGTGTGTTTTGGTAAAGTAGAACCAGGTGATTGTTCTGGTGGTTTAAAATTTCCAAAACTATCTGTAGTGGAAGATAGATTGAAAACTATAGATTTCTTTGGTTTTTGACCAAATACAAGTTCATAAGGTGAAAGATTCATATTGGTTCTAACTTGTGAATTAAATGCAAAAGGAAATACTTTTACTTTCTGTGACCACGTGTCATATTGTGAGTCAAGGACTGTACGAAGAAATGTATTCAATTGGCGGTTACTGTTTTCAACAAGTCCATTAGACAACGGTGCATATGGCGTGCGTGGTTTAAATTGCACATTATATGTACGGCAGAAATGTGTGAATTCGCCATTAATATTTTCATTTCCATTATCTGTTACCAAAACATCTGGTATTCCAAATTTTGCAATCCAATGGTCAAATAACACATTGAGTGCGTCGTTGGAATCTTTTTTGGGTGAGGGGTGGAGTACTACGAAATGTGTGAAAGCGTCTACGATAACGTAAACGCAAGAGTTTTCATCCGAGGACGGTGAAATTGGACCTTTCGTATCCATTGAAATACGGTGATTAAAGTAGGGAGAAACTTCAAGAAATGGCTGTTGTGGCGCCATTAAAGGTTTGGCATGGATTTGCTTGTTTGGCAATTCAAGCAATCTTATGTAAGTATTGCTATCCATGTTTTAATATTAGGTAAATAATATGTTTCTGTTATTGTGGCGTGTGTTTTCTCACGGCCAGGATGACCTGAGAGGTTATGTGAGTGTGCGTTGTGGCATATTGTTAAGAGAAGAGAGAGTGGTAAGCAGATTGTTGGTGACTGCGTTTCCCTGACATAGTATAAAAGATTGTTGGTTTCATTAATACTAAGATGTGAAAAACGTCTATAAAAGTGTAATAATCCTTTATTTGCACGAATTTTTTTGTGAAGGAGTATTAGGAAATTTTTTGTATTATTTCCAGAGGAGTAATTGTTGAATTACTGGGTCTTGTTGTTGCGCTTCATAGAGAAGAACGTCAGTTATTTCTGTGTTTTCTGAATAAAAAAATTTATATATTTGTGGGGATTTTGGTATAAAATCATCCATAGGTGGGAGCGAGAACTTAATAGTGCTGATTAGTTCTGCATAATTTGGGTCTTGATTAAATTGTGAATAAGGTTCTGTCTTATTTGTATTCAGCGTGACATCTGTGTGTCGTATAAATGGATAATTTTCTGGGGGGTAATAATTATTCTTAAAATGCTGATTTCTTCTTTGATGAATATGGTCGAGTGGTTGTGCTTTCGTGCGAAATTCGTGGTATGATACAGGAAGATAGAGAACATCTTCTAATTGGACTTTAAAATAGTTTTCTTTAATCTGTAAGTAAATTGGAAAGTGCATTGGCTCTGTATTAGATTTCGCGGACACTGAGTTAATATATTCTTTTGATACAGCGTAGTTACATTGTATAGGTCTTGTATTTAAGTTATGATTCATAAGAATTTTAATAGATTCTGATATTTCCACTGTTCGAAGACGGTGTTCATCTTGTGTTGTGGTCGTTAGTGAACGACTTAATAAATCTGGAAGTGAAATATTTTTGCCTTCCGTCCAGACTATGTGTAAAGTTGGAAATTTCATTAGTATTAACTGAAATTTTTTTACTCGCTGGTTTGGTTTGTTCTTTTGAGTAATTAAGAAAAGAATTGGCTTATGATCGGTGTACAGAATATTTGGGTGTTTAGACCCTTGTATCAGAAATTCATATTCTGAGAGTGCATAAATTATAGCGGAACATTCTCAGAGAATTGTTGAAAGTCTAAGTCCGGTGGTTGAAAATAGACGAGAATTTGCTGACACTAAATCCATCTTTCCAATCTGTTTCTTTTGGAGAAGTGCTGCACCTATACCATAGTTAGATGCATCACAAAGGATATAAAAAGGTTTGTCCAAGTTAGGGATTGCAAGGCGGAGAGTTCCGTCTGTAAGTTCCTTTTTAACTCTATCAAATGTTTGTTGTAGTTCTGGGGTCCATTTAAGATCTGTGTTATCTCGGAGTTGGTGATAAAAGGGTCTTAAAATGACTTGTAAATTATAAATAAATTTTGAAATAAAGGTGAGAAATCCAACACAATTTTGAATCTTTTTTTGGTGGTTGTAGCTTTAAAAAAGCATCAATCTTAGATTTGACAGGATAAATGTGATTATTTTGTATTTGGTGGCCTAAAAATTTAACAGAATCAAGAAAAAAGAAAGATTTATCTGGTGCCACTTTAAGGTGTTCGTTTTCTAAAACTGTGTGATATTCATTGAGTTTTCGCAACATTGTGTCTGTCGCAGTATCTTGTATGAAAACATCATCAAGATATGTAATTATTTTGTTGTTTCTGATTAATGGTTTGAAAATACTGCTCATAAAGGAGGAAAAGGCTGCTGGGCCAATTTAAATACCATAAAATAACCTATTAAAACATTATTGTCGACCAGCAATTACAAAGTTTGTTAATCGCTGTGAAGTTTTGCCTAGAGGCATTTGGTTGTATGCACTGTTCAGGTCGGCTATAGAGAAAATAGGTCCTTTAATACGTGTGAGTATTATTTGGATGGGTTCTATAGGCCAACTACATTTTGTCTCGTCAATCATTGTGTTTAATTGACGAGCATCTAAAACAATTTTAAGCGATACTCCTTTCTTAAGGATGATTACTGGATTAATAAATGTATTTCCCGTGGTGAGGGAATCTGTATTTACTGGTGATATAATATCAAAGTGTGTTAGAATATCTAAAAGGTGCTGTACTTTGTCTTGTAATTGTAGTGTATTCTGGTGGCTCGTTGTTTCTTAAAGACTGCTGTTGCTTTTAAAGGGAGGTTTAATTCAGCCTTAACTTTACCTACGTCGAATTTAGAGGTAGCATAACATTGTTTAAACTGTATGAGAAGTTCTGCCAGTTCTTCGAATTGTGATTGTATTAACTTCGTGTGTTCAAAATTGAACATGGTAGAGAAATTCTTTATTTGATTGAGTGAAATTTGAAACATCAAATGGTATATGGAATTTCATTTGTTGACTTTTATACTCCTTTTCCTGTTGTTTAGTGAGATTTAGGCAATAAAGCTTTTTTTGTGTTTCCGACGTTCCTCATGTAAGGTAATTTGAATTGTATGCGTCCATGAATTCAGTGAGTTCATTGACGCGGTATTTTGTGGTTTGATAGTGGTTGATTGAAACGTCTTGCTGTGCATAGCCAATTATTCCTTTTGTAAGAGTTAGGGGATGTGAAAAGAATTTTTGTATCAGTATTTGAATAAATGATTGATATTGGTGTTCAAGGTTGTTTATATCCATTCTGGAGAAAAAAATGTTTGTGCGGAGTGGTATAAATGAGAAATCAGACACATAAAGAATAGTGCCGTTCGCATATTTACTTTTGCCTTCGTATGCTGTTAAGGAATATGTTAAAATTCTGTGTTCTGCCGGTTGCAGATATAATGGTTGATCTCCGATTACTGGTAAGAACTGATAAGAAAAGAATTGGCTTATGATCGGTGTACAGAATATTTGGGTGTTTAGACCCTTGTATCAGAAATTCATATTCTGAGAGTGCATAAATTATAGCGGAACATTCTCGGAGAATTGTTGAAAGTCTAAGTCCGGTGGTTGAAAATAGACGAGAATTTGCTGACACTAAATCCATCTTTCCAATCTGTTTCTTTTGGAGAAGTGCTGCACCTATACCATAGTTAGATGCATCACAAAGGATATAAAAAGGTTTGTCCAAGTTAGGGATTGCAAGGCGGAGAGTTCCGTCTGTAAGTTCCTTTTTAACTCTATCAAATGTTTGTTGTAGTTCTGGGGTCCATTTAAGATCTGTGTTATCTCGGAGTTGGTGATAAAAGGGTCTTAAAATGACTTGTAAATTATAAATAAATTTTGAAATAAAGGTGAGAAATCCAACACAATTTTGAATCTTTTTTTGGTGGTTGTAGCTTTAAAAAAGCATCAATCTTAGATTTGACAGGATAAATGTGATTATTTTGTATTTGGTGGCCTAAAAATTTAACAGAATCAAGAAAAAAGAAAGATTTATCTGGTGCCACTTTAAGGTGTTCGTTTTCTAAAACTGTGTGATATTCATTGAGTTTTCGCAACATTGTGTCTGTCGCAGTATCTTGTATGAAAACATCATCAAGATATGTAATTATTTTGTTGTTTCTGATTAATGGTTTGAAAATACTGCTCATAAAGGAGGAAAAGGCTGCTGGGCCAATTTAAATACCATAAAATAACCTATTAAAACATTATTGTCGACCAGCAATTACAAAGTTTGTTAATCGCTGTGAAGTTTTGCCTAGAGGCATTTGGTTGTATGCACTGTTCAGGTCGGCTATAGAGAAAATAGGTCCTTTAATACGTGTGAGTATTATTTGGATGGGTTCTATAGGCCAACTACATTTTGTCTCGTCAATCATTGTGTTTAATTGACGAGCATCTAAAACAATTTTAAGCGATACTCCTTTCTTAAGGATGATTACTGGATTAATAAATGTATTTCCCGTGGTGAGGGAATCTGTATTTACTGGTGATATAATATCAAAGTGTGTTAGAATATCTAAAAGGTGCTGTACTTTGTCTTGTAATTGTAGTGTATTCTGGTGGCTCGTTGTTTCTTAAAGACTGCTGTTGCTTTTAAAGGGAGGTTTAATTCAGCCTTAACTTTACCTACGTCGAATTTAGAGGTAGCATAACATTGTTTAAACTGTATGAGAAGTTCTGCCAGTTCTTCGAATTGTGATTGTATTAACTTCGTGTGTTCAAAATTGAACATGGTAGAGAAATTCTTTATTTGATTGAGTGAAATTTGAAACATCAAATGGTATATGGAATTTCATTTGTTGACTTTTATACTCCTTTTCCTGTTGTTTAGTGAGATTTAGGCAATAAAGCTTTTTTTGTGTTTCCGACGTTCCTCGTGTAAGGTAATTTGAATTGTATGCGTCCATGAATTCAGTGAGTTCATTGACGCGGTATTTTGTGGTTTGATAGTGGTTGATTGAAACGTCTTGCTGTGCATAGCCAATTATTCCTTTTGTAAGAGTTAGGGGATGTGAAAGGAGTTTTTGTATCAGTATTTGAATAAATGATTGATATTGGTGTTCAAGGTTGTTTATATCCATTCTGGAGAAAAAAATGTTTGTGCGGAGTGGTATAAATGAGAAATCAGACACATAAAGAATAGTGCCGTTCGCATATTTACTTTTGCCTTCGTATGCTGTTAAGGAATATGTTAAAATTCTGTGTTCTGCCGGTTGCAGATATAATGGTTGATCTCCGATTACTGGAATAATCGTGAGTAGTATGGAGGTGGTTTAGTTGAGGAATCATGAAATTTTAGTGGTTTCAATTCGTGATCATCTTTTATTTCCAAAGTGTGAGATGAGCATTTAGTTGAATCTACATATTTTTCTAAGAAAGGTGTTCCTAGAATATTGAATTTTGTGTTGCTTACATGAAAGGTAAGTGTAAAGAATATGTTTCTGAGGGTTTTACTCTCTGTTACATCCGGATACAATTTTAGTTTTACTGTTCCCTTCGATTGTAATTTAGAGTTATTCGCTGCTGAGAGAACGAATGTAGATGCTTTTAATTGTAATTTGTGATATTCTTTTGTTTCATTCCAGGTGCCATTATTTAGAATATTAAGTATGGCACCAGAATCCAGTAAGAAATCTATCTCAAGATGTGGTGGGGAGATTGTTCTTTTGGGATCTGGTGTTTGCGGTGTGTACATTGTGAGTGGTAGTACCCAAATATTGCTTTTACAAGAGGTAGAAAGACTATGCTCTTCTATGAGAGTGTTACATTCTTCCTGGCAATTGAAATATGGTCGTGTGTGTCCTGATTTAACTCTAGGAGTAAATCATTAAATTGTTGTTCTTGTAGATTTTCTTCCGAAACATTTTGTGTATCATCAGTTTCTGTGTGGGACGTGGTGTTGTCCGTTTGTTCTTGGTCTAACAGAGTATTAATGTCGTTTCGATCGTTGCGGAGTCGATTTCTTGAGAACGGTCGTCGTGGGCGATTTCCGTCTCGATTTTTGTAGGGTGATTGTGGTCTTGAAATGTGTGAATTGTTTTTAAAATTTAATTTTGGGTATGGCGAACCATTTCTACTTGGTGGTTTAAAGTTACTATTACCATAATATGGTTTTGAATTATTTTGTAAAAACTTATTTGGACTTCTGTTTCTAGAATTTTTTCTGTTGTCTCTGCTAATACTGTGAGAGCGATATAAGAATGGTAATGGTTTACCAGTCATATTGTTTGATGTAACTTCTCTATTTGGAAGGTTTTGATTTCCTTTCATAGCTTGGTTAATTGTTTGCTGTTGAAAATTAGGTTTATCCAGCGGTTTTGTATACCTTTTGTCAGGTCATGTAGAAATACTGTGTCCAGAACGTGAGCATTTCTTACAGAATTTCAAAAAAAGTTGTTTTCCCTTAAAATTAGGGTCGTTCGAGTACTTGTGTTGTACTACGTTTATACCATGGGCGATATCCTGTTCCATTGTTTGTATTTCTTCTATCGTAAGACTATCTATATCATAAGAGAGGTTATTTATTGTTGGTGTTACAGTAGAGTTTGTGCTTAATTTGTGGCAATCATTATTTGTACGTGTTATGTCTTCTTGGTGTATTTTCTCTACTAGTTGTGCAAATGGAAGTTTTGGTTCCAGTGCAGTTGATTTGTGATTTGCGATCTTTTTTAATGCTATTTTAGCTAGTTGAGTATCTAGTGCTTTGACAAGTGCGTCATTCAATTGTGCATTCCTCATATCTGGAGCGTTATTAACATATGCTTTTCGAGCCATTTGTTCAATTCTGAGTTCGAGTGTTTTTATTCGTTCGCTTGAAGCACGTGTTATGCTTTCTAGCACTAACTTCGCTTGTGTTTTTGATTGTTGATTATCGAAAGTTTTCTTAAATTCCCGGCAAAATGCTTGCCAGTTCTTTTTTATGTCTAAAGGTAGGTGTGAATACCATTGTTGAGCCGGTCCTATTAGGGCCGTTTGAATCATGGCAATTCGTTTGAGGATCCAGGTTTCGTGAAATGGTGAATCAATCTGCTCTGGTCCTGCAGTCATTACAATATTTGCTGTAATAGCAATTAAAAAATCTTCTGTAGTGTAAGTAGGATCAGTACCATCAAACGGTCTTAAAGACTGTTGCATTGGCACTGAGCCACCGAGGTAGGGGTACATCATTGGTGCATTCCTACGAACAACAGGTGATGGCGTTTGTGTAGACGCCGCTTGTAAGTAATACGGAGTTGGTGCATTTGTGGTCTGTTGTGCGTTTTGTGAATTCAATTGTCGAACTATATTTACGAATTGTTGTTGAGTAATTTGGGTGTTTTGGTTTGTCCCTTGTGTGGGTTGAGTTAAGTTGTTTAGGATGACAGGCTGTGTATTAAAGTGTACGGAATTTTGTCTGTTTAGCCGTGGGAGAGGCTTGTTTATATTTGGTAAAGGTGGAATTGTTGTATTTAGTGGATCTGAAGTTTGTTTTAATTCAGTCGGGTTTATCGGTTGTCTATTTTGGTGATTTTGATGCAAGTGAGTATCTGTTGTAGTGTTTGTAGTTGGGCAATTGTTATTATTATTCTCTTCGAGGTCAATTATTGTATTTACTGCGTGTGATGAGAAAAGTTTTCTATCATCAAGCAAGGTGGAATTAAAATCTGTTTCGGTGGTTTCGTTCAATCTATTGTCAGGTTGTTGGTTATGGACTATTGTATCCATGTTTTCAATTGGTGATGCTTACAGGGAGGTATCTGTGTTCTCTGGAATATTTGTACAGGTAAACGGACGTGCTTCCGCGTGGTAATTTGTAATTTGTATATTTTTGCTATTTAGTGATAGTTTCTGTATAGTTTCTGAAGGTTTTTCTGGTATATTTACAAAATTCTGTGGAAACCAGTTTTTATCATAAATGTTTTGTAGTGTTTCAGGTTATTTAGTTATTATTTGAGGGTAAGCCTCTGCAATTTGTTGCGTGGCTGTGAAAATGTGTCTTACTAAGCTTTTCCAAAATCTATGTATATACCAAGATAAAAGTGTGAATGAATCAAGGAGGTCTTCTTGTGATAAATCTGCATCTTTTGCAGAGGTAATATAGACATCAAGAATTTTGATAAATCCTTTTATTTCCTGTCGAGCAATTTTATGTACGCTTTCTTTACGGGATTGTAAAGCATTTGTGTTTAACCCCGTGCAAGGCGTATTAAGAATTCGAATGAGGCTTTCTTAAATAGTACCTCTGTATCTAGAGGTTGTATTTCTGAGTATATTCCGGTAAGGAATTCAAATAATGTATCTGATAGTGGGTTAAATAGTGTATCAAATATTAAGGAGGTATATTTGTTTGTGAGTGGATCACAAATAAATAAAATTGAGCCTTTTGTGAGTTGTGCTCCGTGAATTTCTATCAAATATAAGAGAAAGGCGGTTCGTGAAACCTGTGATGCCTTTTCTGGTAAAGAAAGAAATGGTTGTTGTTCGAGTGCAAAATAGTGTGCTTTTAGTTGTTTTGCTATGCTTAATAGTATATGTAATTCATCTTGGTGTTGGTAGTGTTTAACTTCAAAAGGTGAAATTTCTGGCATTAAGCATGGGTTCTGTTGTGTAAGATCTGCAAGCTGTAATTTTTCAGAGTGTGTTTGATAGTTGGATGAAGATTGTTCAGGGTGTTGGTCCATGGTTGGTATTATTATGCTTTGAGGATTGTAATCCTTCTTTTTGTGGGATAGTGTTTCCCCTTTTCTTATGTTTTAAACAAAGAAGAATTAAGTAACTATGGAGTCCAATTCTAGGTTTCTTTCGAAGTAGAAAGAAGAGTGTTTTATGTGAGCTCTTTTTACGCTTAGAGTTTGTTAACTCACTGGTCGCACCAGTTAAGGCAGACCCAATGTGGGCTCCTTTTACAGCCTTAAGGTATAAAGAGCTATGGCTACTTATTTCTGCGCGCGAAGTAGACTTACCTATATCTCTAAGACTAACCGACTCTGTAAAACACGAGAGGTGTATAATGTTTATTACGGTGATTAATACAAGTAGAACCGGAGTCAAAGGTATATACATGGTGTATCTAACTAAACTAACAGACTGACTATAGCAAGTTCAGTTCTCTCTATATAAAAGAGAATAGTGTCTTCTCAGTCTCTGATTGGCTGAAGGTGTACGTTCAGTATTCCTACTGCTACAGGTTTTTCACAATTAAAGTCATGGAGATGAGAGTTAATTTCCCAATTTACAACGGCCACTCTGATTGTTCAGTATAATTTACTTAATGAAAAATAATACGTTCAGCTTAACTCCCGCCAGCAAGGTTTGTTTATTTGCGATTCGAATTTTTGCGTGGGTAATTGTAACTTTTGTTTGGCGCAGCTAGTCATAACCACTCCTACAAACTATTTTTTCTATAATTAATGTGTATTTTACTAAAGCAATTACCAGTTATAAGCTACAAAATTATCACAATATTCTGCTCAGGTTTAAATTTGGGGTATAAGTAATTTTCACACTATACAGGGTACATTTCTGAGCGAACACTATGAACTCAATGTCACCATAATGAAGAAAAACTGCACATAAGAAAACTTAAAAATTTACTGGTATTGCAATGTTCCACAACTGAATTGAGTTTTTACTCTTGAGTTGTGCTGGTTCAGCGCTGAAATGCTCTGAAACTCAAATTCGGGTTGTAAACCGTGATCATAGAAAAAAAAACAAATCACATTAGCGTACTAAAAAGAGTGCTTTTCTTGTAAAAACTTGCAATATAAAAATTCATGTGCATCTCTTGCTGAAACTTAGTAGAGATAATGAGATCTTGTCACTGGTACTCAGATACTTTTCTCTGCGGAAAATGATGAGTTGCGAATATCTTGGTTAATCTCTCAGTCATTATTCAAGAAGCAAACTGATGTTTAAAAAATGAGGATAATTTGCGTACTTTTGTTTGCAAGTATTTATTACTTGTAAGAATCATTGTAACACAAAAAGACGAATAGTGGTCAAGCAAGATCTTGCAAATAAGATAATTACAAGATAAAATTAACTAATTTTGTCTCTCGAAATCAGAGCGGCGTATCACGTTCGTTACAATGAAGAATTAGGAGAGAAATCCACCAGCAGCAGTGCTTTTCTACACTAAACTGCTCCAAATATATTTGAAGAACTTTTCTTTTCAATTTACCGTTTTGCTTCTTCTTTCTTAAAACAAGCAACAAGACAACATGAAACTGGGCATAACTCACACCATCTGGATAATCTGAATATCTTTTCCAAAATTTATGATCTCAAATCAATTCATTAGCTTCTTTTTCTAACTACCCCGTTAATTCTTTTTTTGATGAGGAACATAAGAAAAACGTGGAACCACTCAGCGTATCAGAAAAAATTTTTAAAAAGCCGTTGCACTTGCCAGTTGGAACAAAAGAAATTAAATAAGGAAAACTTAAAACTTTCAAGTCATCAAACTAAGAAAGAAATCTAATTGAACCAAAACGATATCAACTGAATCAGCAAGAGAAACCCCATACAGAAAGCTCTTGAACTGCGAAAAGCCTTATACGACCAAGAGATGCCGAAAACTATTTTTTGATGGGACAGAATGACAAAAAATTGTCAGAGTGATAAAATTACACAAAAAGTTCAATAATTATCTGCCTCTAAAAAATGATGAAAAAAGAAAGCAAGTAACATTAACCAGGTGTAACATCAGCCAGTCTATTTTAATTTATAACTTTGACATTTTTCAAGAATATAAGTTTGCTGGGTAAGCGATTCCTAAAGCCTAACCAAGATTCATGCAGTATATTGTTCTCCACTGACTAAATTATCTAGCCAACTTTGGTATGAACTTTCGACTTCTTGTAATTTTCAGCAAGAGTCGTATTTAGAGATTTTATGATGCAAGTTCTTGTATGTTTGATAATTTTGGGAGACTTTACAATTTTCTTCGTACTAAGGATCCAGACTCTTAAAGGTAACAATTCTGTAATCTCTCAAACCCAGCCCACTCTTTGCATAGTCAAAATTGTTAGAGCAGGAAAGATTTTCAGAATTCTATTCCGATTATTATCCGAGGACTTTTTGGAAACATTGGCAATTTGACATTCTTGTTCTATATTAGGCATTTTTCCGCGGACGGGGGTGAGCTGCGCTCCTATTACGCGGTAGGGGGGGACCCCACTAAGTAAAATGAACCGTGATAGCCTCAGAAACAGACATATTCAAACATGGGAAATCAAGTCAATATCAGTACTAGGCAAGTCTAAATCCAAGTCTTATTTCGTTTTTCAGTACTGGGCAAGTCTTAAAACAGGTCTTACAAATCTGACAAGTCTTGGCCAAGTCTTGGCCTCTGTTAGTGCTAGTGTGTTTTCGGCTACTTTTGACGCTTTTTTCCGGCTATTTCTGACGTTTTTTGTCTACCAAGACTTGGATTAAGACTTGCTAAGTCTTGGCCAAGACTTGGATTAAGACTTGCCGAGTCTTGGATTAAGACTTGCCAAATCTTGGATTAAGACTTGCCAAGTTTCGGCCAAGTCTGACAAGTCTTAAATGTGTTATGATCATAGCTCTGAATCAGTACTGATACTTAGACTCGGATTTACACTTTCCCAGTACTGATATTGACTTGGCGTTCGGTCCGGGATATTCATACATGGGAAATCAATTCAATATTTTGCCATGGTACATGGTTTGAAAAGATCAAGATGTATACGAGCTTGCAAAATTTCTGCATGCTTATCCAGAAAAAAAGCTGTTAAAGCCCTCTAAAAAGGTTTTTCGAGGGAGTATTCTCGCCCCAGCCTCCGCCTTCACATCTTTTTGCCTCTGACATAAAACACTGCACGTGCGTACGGGGATCTTAATAATATGGGAGGATCCAACATTTTCAGAATAAATGTAGTCTGCTACTTGGGGCTGCGCAGATTTCAAGTTGGAAATAAAACAATATTTCGTAAATAAAGTTGAAAGTAACTTTTCTCTGAAATTTCGTGCATAATTATGAAAAAAATTGGCGAAAATTTTGAATTTCGGCTCTCTTTAGCTCATGTTTAGCAAATTCCTACACAAGTTCAAAATATAATTTAAGTAACCGTGTTGAGGAATTTTGTTTTTCACTTTTAAGAAACCGTTGTTTTTTAATCGTTTTCCTTAGACAAAAACGATCAAACCCATTACGTGGTAATCGTCGTTTTGCGCGTGATTTTGTCGTTATTTTTTGTAAGAAACGATTGTTTTTTCATCGTTATTTTTATGTAAGCAATGATCGTTTTTTTATAGTTGGCCAACAGGGCAGCCCCCCCCCCCTAACCTTTCCATGACATCCCCCAGTGCACTCCTCGTGACAAATTTTGCAGATGGTACCGTCGACAAAGAACTTCTCGACATCGCATGATTCGACACAGGTTCCGTTCTCTAACTCATAATTGAGACACTTGAAACACATATCAGGTCCAGGACCCCAACACGCATCTTTGCCACCCACCTGGGCGCATTGTTCGTCACACTTGGGCAGTTTGGCTGGAAGAGAAATTACGGATCTACTCTCTTCTGCCCCCCCCCCCCCCCCAGCTTAGTGGGTGCATATTATTTGCACACCTCAGACGCACGTGCTAAATTTTTACATGATGAATTACTGTGTAATGACACGTGCTCTGTAACTGGGGAGCGCATAACGTACGGGGGGGGGGCACAAACGGAAAAGATCCAGAAATTACTTTAAAAACTTAAGTGGGTTAAATTCTAAAAATCCCATCATTACCCTCCACCCCCCCCCCCCCTTCACCATTCTCTTGCTTCGTTTTGGGCGGATTTCTACACGGATTACATATTCCATTTACAGGATTGGTTTTTGTCAAATCCTTCTCAATTTGTTCCTCCGAGTTAAAAATTGCCACTTGACGCTTCCAGTGATTTCGACACCAGTGCCACTTCTAAAAACTTTGTTACTCAAGCAATTTCTTAATCTAATATGAGAACATTGTTTCGCATCTTAATACCCCAAATATAAAAACTTCTTATTTTTCCTTTTGAATTGTTTTTTCTTACAGCAAAGCATCTCTCCGCATTTGTTGAAAAACGTAAGGAATCAATCCTTGCAGAGGATCACATCCTAACAAAAAATGAAGCAACTTTTTTTCAACTTTAATAAGGTTTCAACTTTAATTTTGTTTTCAACTTTAAGAAGGCACAAATTTATTTTGATTTTGCTTGGTTCAATGCACGAGGTTGCTTAAACTTTCGATATGATTCATTTAGAAACGAAAGGGTGAAATAAAATCACGTTCAAATCTCAGTTTGTGAAAATTAGAGATATCACTGTGTAAAAATAGCGCCTATGTTATTATAGTCCTAATCACAGTGTATTTCGAATTTACATCACAATTTCTGAAATATGCTCCCAGAAGATCATCGGTTATGTAGACAAGAATAAACTAAATTACAGTTGCTATCAAACGGTAGATATAAGGATTGCGAGCGTGATTTTGGAACTATCAGTACCAATAACTTGTTGCCAATTGCTTTTTGAAACTTCTTTAAAGATTTTTTTGTATTTTTTTCCGTTTGCTTCTGTTTGTCTCTTGATTGATTCCACAGACTTCTGTGCGCCTCAGAATTAGTTATTGTATAGTTTTTGACAAGATATAGATTGTTTTGGTAAGTTAATTATAAAAAATTTTCGAAATTATAGCGAATTTTGCAAAGTTCAAATGTTCCAAAAATTTATATTTTTTTGTTTTGATCTGAAGGGCTTGAGCCGTTCCCTCAGAGATACAAAATGCTGATTCCCCAGCATAAAAATATTTGATTTTAAAAATCTGCTTAAATAAATTTATCTTTTTTTCTGGTATGTTTTAATCATTTTTTCAGTAAAATGTTTCTGTTTTTTGTCATCACAAGGTCAAAAGCAATTGTAATAATTGTCTGCTCAAGTTGTCCAAATATAAGGGAGAAATTTTATTGAACATATTAGTTCTGTAAAGTTTTTGTACACTTTAGAATCCATTTGTTTAATTTTTATTGATGTTTAAATTTCGAAAACTTTTTTTTCAAGCTTCTAATCCAAATATTTTTTGTCTTTGATTTTATTTTCATAAGGAGCTGCATACAATTTTGTTCACTGACTTGCACATTTATTTTTTTAATTCCTTTCGTTCTAAATCTTGACGAACATTGTATTCGTAGAATCCTGTTTTTTCTTTGTAATAGTCTCTTTTCTACTCTCAATTTAAAACAAAATCAGACAAATCACAAAACTACTTTAAGATTTTGGAGGAACAAGCTTAGTATAAAGAAATCAATTTTGTCAAAAGTTTTCTTCATGAGCATTTTTTCAACTAGTCTAATAGAACATGATCCAGACCAACTGTAGGCAATCTGATCTCATTGAAAACTTATCTTTAACAATATGACAGAAATTGGCTCTAAATTCTGCAAACATTAAACAAAAAAGGTACACAATTAGGTACACAGTAAAGAAGAAAAAGTTTTTAAAATTTCATGAATGATGCTTCATTTTCATAGACCAGGTTTGAAAATTTTTATGCCGCAAACATAAACACACACGAGCTGCCTAGTTTTTATAGAGATTTGTAAGATTCTCGTAGGAGTGTGGATTAGTTAGCTGAAATCCTTTTATTATATATAATTTTCATACCTCCGGACAAAATAAGAAAGCAACAAATATTAACATAGAACATAGTGGCTAAAATCAGGTAAAGTCAAGTCAAATCTTACTTAAGATGAATGGAGTAAAGTTAAGATAAAGTGTGTTTTTCTAATATTACGCTCTTACAATTTCCCATCAGTAATTAAGAATCGAATTAGAAGAACACCCCCCTAATCCTGGGTAATTAGAAGTAGTGTTGCAAAGCCCGTGCAGCAAAGCAAAACGCATCAAACCTGATCAGATGCTCTAAGCATTGTATATTTACTTGTAATATCTTCAAAGGTTAATGTCCAACGCTTGTCACCTCCCAAACCAAATCTGATGGGTTGCGGATTCGGTTGCGTAATTGGGGGGGGGGGCATTTTTGCAGACGACTTTCCAATTTTCAAAAGGCTTTAAAAAGACCACGCTAGTTGTTTAATAAACAATAAATTGCTTAAAAAAATATGTCTAAAACATTTGTACCCTGATTTATGTTTTGCCTTGATTGACATCCTGCAAGATTCTTGCAAGAATCTGCAAGCATTGAATCATCTAGCAAGATTCTTGCAAGATTTGAATCCGCTCATCAAAAGGGCTGTCTCTTCAGAAATTAACGTCTATTTTTCTGAAAATGATTACTGCTACTTTAATGGTTCAAGGTTTTAGTATGGATACCCCCTCTCCGCGGCCCTAATTGGTCTGCTCTCTCACCACCCCCCCCCCCCCCCCCCCAATGCGCGCAACGCAAGTCAGTCGGATCAGAGCTGGCTTTGGTCACACACCTCAACCTAGGTTATAAGATAGGTATTGCTGTAACCCTTGTCTTTCACGCTTTAATTCTAATTAATACTGTGAATTAATGATTCATTGTAAGGAGATTGATAACTTTTACATAAACGTTTTCTCAACCAATGAGCGGGGAGTAACAACTGAAGACTGAAGTAAAACACAATAGAAAGAATTCAGAAACAGAAGATGAAGGTAAAAAAACAACGCAATAAACTGTCACAGAAGTCATTAAACTTTTTTGAAAACTTAAGTGCTCCCTGCCGAATTTTTTGTTGTTTATTTTCTGCTGAGTGACCAAAATTCTGATAAACAAGCTGATCTGGAATAAAAATTATTTGAAAAAAAAAGAAATAATGATACTGTGTATACCTTAATTATAATTAAAACAGTGATCAAATCTTACAGCATTGTTCAGTCGACGGGAGGTTTTCCCAATGGACATGCACAGCATCGTCAGAAACAGCAGACTTTGGATGAATCAGCTCTTTCATCATATCTTCATTGATGTAACAGAGACTTTGCCCGCTGATCGAAACTGCACGCCCAAATAAGGGTGGTTTGTTCACTTGTCGTAGAGACACTAGCCCAAGATGAGTCAGGCTTTGGTTGCTTGCAATCAAAAGAGACGATCCCCTTAAAAGACGATTCCCTTTTCATATACAAGATTTCATTAAGCATTCGATTTTATTTTTAGTTACATTGTAAATATTCACCCGCTGTACATTAAAATAGTGCAAAATTTTCAAGCTTTCTTTTACTAATGTAACGTCCTGCTCTTTAAATATGTTCTTACAATCTCGACAAAAGCGCACAGAATGTCAATATTGCAGCGGACGATTTTTGGTTTGGAACACACAAAATTCCGGACATAGGCAATTTTGAACGCACTATAGTCTGGACATGAACGCACAAATTATCAATTTTGGAGCAAACAAACTTTCCTTTGGAACGCACGAAAGTCTGGACATGGGCACTTTCCGTCTGGGAGGGTCTGGACATAGACACCTTCCGTCTGGGACGGTCTGCACATATCGACTTTCGGTCTGGCACCTCAACCTGGGTTCGTAAGAAACTTGTGAGTTCTTGTAAGTTAGACATACTGTCTCGACCCGGGCAACTAATTTAAGGTTTTTTTTTTAATTTTACACATAATATATTCTTAACTGTACATTGCCTCTTTACCGTTTGTATTTTTATGTGTATTAGAGGAATTAACATTTTTTAAATTTGCTCCTGATGGTATCAAATCATTTGGTAGATTTATATAGTTGGCTTAAAACATCTTACTTTGATTCGTAATGCAGTTAATAGACCGAGTTATAAAAAAATATTGTAGCCCAATATTGGGTATGAAAAAAATGGTTAACAATTATTAGGTACGTAAAGACCATGACTATAGTATGGAAAGACTTTAAATCAGCATTACGTGTAGTGCTGACCATGTAAATAAGTTAGGGAAGTGACACCCCAATTCGACTTAACGTGTCCTTTCATATGGTCGACCTCTCAACCTTGGCACTTGACTAACACAATCAGAAAAGTTGAAAAAGTTTTATGAAACCTTTGATATCATAGGTTTGAAGAGTAGCAAAGGTTCTGTATCTTTGGTTTCTATTGCATCTTCGGTTTTATGCTCAAAAAAGTCGGTGAATGAATAACAATGTAATTTTAAATCACCAAAAATGACCAAAATGCCGAAATTTTCCAAACAAAAACTTTCTTTTTTCGGAAAGACGTGCTGCAAATTTATTGCAGTACTTGAAACACATCTCGTGACAAATGCAACTAAAGCATGAGGAGGGTGACATGCCTCAGGAACTAAAAAAATCATAATTGTGAGAACTTAGATTTTAACAGACGAAAACCGGAAAAAAACAGTTTTAACATGGCCAAAATGGATTTAAGAAACTCCAGAACTTTAAAAAAACTCAAGAACGTCTGAATTATTATTTTGTTTCATTTTCGAAACCAAATGGGTTTTAATACAAAAAGTTTGAAGACTTTGGGAAGCAAACTTTTTTGCCACCTCAGAATAGGTAAAAAAATAAAGTTATAAGCGAACACTCCAGATGATGAAGGAAGCTTCTCGGAAAAAAGCAACCCTGATTTTGTCAATTTACGACTTTTATCAGCTAAAACTGATATTTTATCCCAATTCTTTGACAACGTCAGAAGAAGATAATGCTGAGGTATTTCACTTCTGGCTTGAAAAGCGACATTGCTCGCTAAAATTTTTCGTTAATGAATAGTTGTTTCTTTTTTCAGAAAAAAGGATAAAACTTAAGCATTTCCATAAACATTAGATTTTTGGAGGGGTTGAATAATAAAAGAGGAGGTTGAAGAGAACACTTGAAGGTTGAAAACTCTGTGAAAAATTTAACGCAAATTTTCTGGCTTTGTCATCGCATAATATGCAAAATTCTATTTTGAAAAGGCAAAGCAAACCTATTTCCAGTTTTGTAATCATGGGGTTCCCTCTCCGTAGCAGTTTGTAAGAATCATGGCAGACGTATAAACTGATCAACCATATTTTTTAAAAACAAATTTTGTCTGTTTAAAAGTCTCAAAATGCCTCAAAATGAAGACCTTATAATCATAAGGCTAGAAAACGAAACAAAAAATTGGTTTTATGTTTAAAAAACCTTGGTGAATGAATAATAATATCTTTTTCAGAAAGAAGGATGAGGCATGGACCGTGCAGTTCCAAACGTACGAAAAGTTCAATATATTTGATTTCCAAAACTGACACAATACCAAACTGTACCAAACAAAAGCCTTTTTTATCGACAGACGTGCTGCAATTTTGTTGCAGTACTTGAAACACATCTCGAGACTAATGCAACTAAAGCATGAGGGTGCTAGCATGACACTATAGAACTAAATAAATGTAATTGTGAGAACTTACAATTCGTTAGACTAAGAACGGGAAAAGTTCTTTTAACATGCCAAAAATGAAATAAAATCTCCCGAAACGTAAAAAACAAACTCAAGAACGTCTGAAGCATCTCATTTCATTTTTAAACAAAATATATTATCAACATGCAATTATTACTTCATAAGCATTGGAATGATCAAATGGGTTTAATTACAAAGATTTTGAAAGAATTTGGAAAACGAAATACTTCGCCAGCTCCGAATTGATAAAAAAACAAAGTCAAGAGAGAAGACCAGATGGTGAACACAGTTCAATCTCAAAAAAACACAGTTCAATCTCAAGTTCAGTCTTCAGTTTGTCAATTTACGAAGCTCATAAGCTGAAACTGGATATTTTATCGTTAACTTTCAACAACGTCAGAAAAAGGTAATTCTGAAGTACTTAACTTCTGGCTTGAAGAGTGACATTTCTAGCAGAAGTTTTTGAAGCGGTAGTTTTTGTTTATTGGATAGTTATATCTACTTTCATAAAAAAATGATAAAATTTGAAATCTTTCCATAAACATTTGATTTTTGGAGGTGGTTGAAAAAAAATGAAAGAGGAGATTGAAAATAAAGTTTAAAAATTGAAAACTCTGGCTTTGGCATCGTTTTTTAATGTGCAAAAAGTGTTTTTTGGAAATGAAAATCAAGCCTAATTCAAGTTTTGTATTCATGGGGTTTCTTTTCCAAAAAATTATAATAAAACTCAAATTAATATCCCTCTTTCCCCATACTCATTGATTTGGGTACTACAAAATTTTTTATGAAAATTTCAAAAGTTTCAATACCAAAAATACCCAAAAACAAGAACTGTCATTGCTGACTAGTTTACAAAGCTCTAGCAATCGACTTTCCATCGGCAGTGAGCTTAGTGTGTTAAGTTTTAATTAATTTGATTCTAAAATTTATAACAAAAAAATTCATTAAATGACAGTTCGTTTTTTGATTAAAAAAACAGGAATAGTGAGGAAATTGAACAACTAAACCCGTGGACTTCGTAGAAGCACTAGTCCATTTTCAGGGCGAGTGTAAAATTTTTGGTTCCATTGTGAACAATTTAGGTCAGCTAAAGTCTAGCATCATATTTAGGTCGAGCTAAAGTCCATCATCAAATATTTGTGCCGTAGCAAAGTTTAGTTGAAAGATTGGGTCCAGTTAAAGACTTTTCATGGGTTGTGTGAGTCGAGCATCATCTTATTTTACCACTTTTTGGTCGAGCGTGGTCTTTTCAAAAGTCGAGGTATGGCGACGGTTTTAACGGTATGGCGATTTCTGAGTCATAATCAGAATACTCAACAAAATATGAACACATGCATAAATCTAATGATGTGTCAATAAGTTTTTGTTGTTTAATTGCCCGCTCCTTATATCGATTTACATACGGTAAAATTGTTACAGTTTTTTAGTGAAGACACCCGACTAAGCAGACAAATAATATTTGTATTGAGGTAAAGAATGTTAAAAAATTATACCAATTGTCAATTGTTTCAAATTCATCTCATAGTTGAAATTCTCATTATCTTGCTTTAATTTACAAGATTTGACCAGGATATTGCAAAAAAACTGATAGAAGAATAAAGTTTTCTCGCTCTTCAAGTCCAGGTCTGCAAATTTTAGTCTGTTTCTGTGTTTTAAACAATTACTTGAACTAATTCTTGTCATTAGTGTAAAGTAAACAATTAACAATTGTACCTCTTCTAAAATTGCCCTGATCATAGGGCAGAACTTAGTACAGTGAAATTGTTACATTTTTTGTGAAGACTTACTCACTTATTCACAATTAGTGTGGACAGATTGAACTATTAAAACAATCATTTAACAATTTTCCCTGAAATGAATATTTCAGATACGTTATTGACGGGAAAATGATAATAAAGGTTTTCATAACCAAGGTTTTCTCTCATAAGATAATATCATCTTCGGTTGAATCAGTTTCTTAAATTGCACCTTCTTGTTTAACATTTTTCAACGCCTATCAAGCAAGATATTGCAAGCTTCTTGCGAGATCAACGTCCGGATCTTGCATCCTTCAAGATAAGCGTCATTTGCAAGAACCTTGCAAGATCATGCAAGATAAGCCTCGAAATTCCTCTACAGTAAAACCTCCTTTTATGCTTCTCTTGCTTTAATAAACAAGCTTTGAAAAGAAGCAAAAACCGATCATGAACGTAAAGTTTTTCCGCAAAAACTTTTTCAGTTAGGACTCTTTAAACATGATAAAAACTGAAACTAATCCAAGCATTTCAATCTTATGTCGTGTTAGATTGATGTTTACAAAAATAAAAAGTTGTTTTTTTTAAAACAATTACAAACGTTTACAAAACGGTTACAAAAACTATATCATTTGTGTGAAGTTGAACTTCTTTCAAGATTGCTGTTTCAGAATAATATCTCTGTTCAATGCAATGATTTTTTTATCGTACCGAGCAATTGAGTAAATTCACTTATTTTTTTCCCAGCTGTGTTTTCAACGTTTGGCAAATACATAATACGAAAGGGGATGTTAATACTAATGCCTAACCAGTTTAATTAGTGTGCAACTGAAAGTGACTTTACTTTAAAGCCGGTTGAATTCGGTAAAGGTAAGCGCCTTCTTTTTTATCTATGAAAAGTAAAAAACAACATGACTCTGGTATCAAGGAGAAATTTTAACCGGAAAACACTCAAACTCAAAATTTGTGGGATATTTTTATGATAAAAGCCATTACGCCGCAGACGTATACCCCAAAATTTCCGCCATAGTAAAATTCGCTCAATAAATAAATACAAAAAATTAACGAAATCAGGAGACTAGCTTTGTATCTTATTTTTCGGAAAAAGAGTTGCGCCATTTTTGCACAATATAAATACTTTAAAATTGTAAAATAGGTGACAAGTCTTTCGTTTCCGCTCATTTTAGGTATCTATTATTTGTATTGTAGGTGTCTCTTATCCACAATTAAGCCCAATTAAACGCGCGCCTTTTGAGCATGCAAAAGTGATTTACTACCTGGTAATAAAGAGTAAAGAGAGAATATTCAAACAAAAAAGTCGTTTGTTAACAAAACCCAGCCCTAAGAATAATTTCGCAAACAAAATGTTCAAAATTTGTTAAATTGAAGCTAGCAAAATTTGGAATGGGGAGAACACATAAATTGTGAAAAAGATTTAAAAATTTAAACCACATTTTCTGAGAAAATCTATAAACCTATAGGTCTAATGAGAGGTCAAACACGGCTTAGTGAATTTTTTCTTTCACAAAATTACCTTCCAAATTGGTTTTCATAAATAGCAAATCGAAAATAATGTATTGTATCAAAAATGTTTTTCATTGGATTTTTTTCTGAAAAATTCTTTTTTTTCGAGGATATTTAGTTTTTCGTAAATAGTAGGTCAAAAACTATGTTGAGCAAAGATCCGAGAAACCTGATGCAGAAACCAAGCGTTTTTTGTTAACCAAAAGGGGCAAAACCGACTTGAAAATCCGCAAATATCATCAAAAAAATTGAGATGTTTCAGAAAAAAAGTCAATTTTGTTTTTTTTTCTGTTTTTAAATCACTGAACAATAAATTTGGTTTGCAAACTAAATGAAATTTTATTCGAGCTTTATTTAATTACTTTTCTATTCTTTTGGTCGCTCAAAAAATACTGAGGGATTTTTCAGAGAAAGAACTTTATATTTCTTTTTCTTCTACTTTTAATTCACTTAACAATAAATTTAGTTTGTAATTGAGTGAAGCAACATTGACACCCAAAATAAATGCTTTTTCCATGACAAGGATACTTTGGAGTTAAACACGGCCAGCTGAAAATTGCATGTATTCTTGACTAAATAATCAAAAATTTAAAAGTGTAATTAAAACAATTATTTCATAATTCTCATTTCAACCCTTTGGTAAGTAGTAATAAAGTTAGTAACAAGTACTAATAGTAGTAATAAAGCTTTAATAATTACTTTTATTCTCAAAAACGCACATTAAATTAGGCCTAATTGCGGATTATTGTGGGAAATCGAGTTACGTTGCGTGCGAAAAAGAGATACATAAATCGAGCAGATTCGTGATACATACCGCGCAACAAAAAGGATGCATAGCTTGTGCTTTAAATTCGCGGTTAAAATTTGTACACTTTTGCAAACACAGGTTCCCTGCAATTTTGTCTGTTTTTGCTAAAGTAGCTAATTTTGGCAATATTGTTGCATTTTCAATGTATTAACATAGGAAAAACGAGCAAGAGGTACCCAGATCGGGCATATTTGCCAGTGACGATTTGGGTATACCTCTGCGGCGAAATGAAATTTTTTGAATTCAGAGTGCATCAAAAAACGCTTTAGGAGAAAAGCCAGTAATTGACTGACTGACAATAATAAATATTTAGACTAACATTTGTGCCCCTAGGCTTTGACCTCCGATGACCTCTAGGTCGGCAAGAAAGGAGAGATTTGTTAGAGGTGACTCAATGACTTGCAACTGCCCTGTGATTTCACGCACATTCTTGAACAGATGTAGTTTGGACAGATTGAAAGGAAGTATACCGCACCAAGGATCACTAAAAACAAAATTTGCAAATTAGATTGTGACAAAACGTGAGTTTCCACATTTTTTGTCGATGTTTTTACGACTCGAAGAGGAGTATTGAGATTCTACAGGTTTTTTTTGACAGAAAGCAAATTTGTTCATGACTTGAATTTTGACTTCTTTCTGTTCGAGCATTTACTTCCGTTTTTGATTGTGACTTCTGTTTGCGAACATTGGACTTTAAAAGTAGCTTCGTTTGTAATGTATAGTAATGAGGAACTACTGGTAATGTTCAAGTAGAAGAGGTCCTTTTGAGATTTTTTGTTCCTATATAAGTCAACCCTAATTATCTAAACTACACTACACAACCCCCCCCCCCCCCCACCACCACCTGTCTACATCCCCACCTACCCCCTCCACCGCCGCCCCGCACCCCCCCCCCCCCCACCACCACCACCACCGCACCCCCCCCCCCCCCCAACTTACCCCCCCCCACCTACCCCTACCCCCTCCCTTCACCTAGCTACCCCCACCTCCCCCCCCCCAACTATCCCAGCACCTCCCACATCCCCAACCTATCTACCCACCCACCCCACCTAGCTCCCCCCGCACCTAAAAAATTGTCGGCATTTTTAAAACACTTTGAATTGTTTTGTTGGTCTACTTTTGTTTTTTTTTCTCTTTTCTATTTTGATGTTCTGATTTTGGTAAGGTTAGTTCAGAGATTATAATGCACGACGATTCGAGTCGTTTCCGGTCTTCTACCGGCTATGTTTTTTGTATCAGTGACTTAGGACATAACGCTTATAGAATTTTGGGAATAAGTTAGATTTTTTAAATGATCAGATTGGTCACCGAGAACTATACATGACCTAGTATGACTTCTAACAATACGTGTTAGCCGCCCTACCACTAGATTTCAATTACTGTTGCGCTTGTTTGTAGAATTTTGAAACAAAGGCATTGTAAAGAGTAATGGATCTTTTCCGTTTGTGCCCCCCCCCCTCACCTAGTTAAAGAGCATGTCACTACATGGTAAATTATTATGCACAAATATTGCACGTGCGCCTGGAGGTTTCAAATAAAACGCGCCCACTAAGCTTGGGGAGGGGGGGGGGGGCACAAACGGAAAAGATCCAGAATAACTGCCTTTATAATTATACTATGATGTACTCCAATTGTTTGTCTTATAGTTACCGATATACTCGTTTTTGTCTTATACCTAACTGACTACTATAGCAACCAGTTATAGTCTAATCATCCTTTTGTCGCCCTAACCCACACTGCAAGACCCTTTTTTACATGTATTAAGATACGGGATCTTTTCCGTTTATGCCCTCCTCCCCCCCAGCTTAGTGTGCGCATATTATTTGCACTCCCCAGATGCATGTGCCATATTTTTACATAATGATTTACTATGCAATGGCACGTGCTCTGTAACTGGGGGGGGGGGCACAAACGGAAAAGATCCAAGATACGTTTTGTAAGTTTAAAGAAAAAACTGGACCGAATCACCCCCTTTATTCGATAGCGGTGATGTCTTGTAATGTATGGTTAATCGAAAATTACAATATCGAAGATCAGATCAATTTAGAATCATATATAAAAACAAGAGTTTCTCAATAATGGAATACTCGCCCGATCCAAAATAAATTATCAAGAATCAAGTCCCCCACTAGTTGAGTACAGGGTTCTTCTCTACTCAACTCTCGTTCGTATATCACAAAAGGGTTTCTCCTGTCACACTGTTCCAAAGGTGTTAAGAGCTTGCATCCTAAACAAAAATCATTTTCACTCATATTCGAGTGGCAAGAATTTTGCGATGTAAGCTAAAAAAATAAATAACCGATGAATTCTTTTAAAATGCTCAAATTTATCACTCACCACCTGTGTCACGATTTCTACGCCAAACAATTAGAGTGATAAAAACGATCCAAAAATGAGAGTGATCAAAATCAGAAAAAAAAACATTAAAGCTTCTTAATCGGGGAAAATTTTATTTAAGGGACTAATGGAGATGATTATGTTTCATACTTGTTTTTGAAATTAAAAGACTCGGACTAGGAGTTTGTTAGAGCCATCAACGCCCTCCCCCCCCCCCCTCCCCCCGTCATGAATAAAAAACAAAACCCACCTCCTTCGCATGGTTCTTGTTTACATTTGACACATCTTTTGCCCTCTAAGTACTGGTCGGAGTCACATCTGTAAGTGCATTTCTTTTGATTGCGGTACCTGTCGTTGATAAACGTTCCACCTGAAAACAAGAAAATGTTGCAGTTTCACATTATTCATAATATTTTCAAACTGTTGTTTCAAAAATATTATCTTTTAAAATATTTTCTCCAAGATATAGTTTTCAAAATATGGTTTTCTCCAAAAAATTGTTTTCAAATTATGTTTTCAAACTCACCATATATTTACAATGTTTATGTCTGAGAGAGGCTTTAAACTTAGAATTGCTGTAATTCAAAAAAACTGATGCGAAACTTTGAGTTTTCTGAAAATTTTCTTCTTGCAAAAAAGTAATCTCCAGTTAGTTGCTGTAGAAATGGAATTTCTAACTTAAGCTTTACTAGGAGATTTAAAAAAACTGAAGAAATTATAGAAAGGTAATAAACTTGGGTTACTTCTCAGTAGTTTCGAATTGAATTATAATGAAAGAATAATGGCTCAGTAAGTTAGAACTGCTTAAGCGGTTTATTGAACAAAAATTGATTTTGATTAGTAATGACAGTTCTGAACGGTTTTAGAACCTTTAATGAAACTTAAGACTTCTCAGCTCAAATTAGAGGTTACCTACCGAATTGGGGTAAACTTAATTCAACCATGTGATTTCTTTAAAATGTAAAAAAAGAAGAAGATTGAAGACTTTCTTTCCTCCGTACTCTTGGACGAAATCTTCCGTTGGACAATCCCTTAAAACCGCTATTAAACCCCTTATATGTTATAGGCAAACATACTCAAAACCATATCAGTCTCCATGCACAACATCAGGCAGCATCAGGGAGAAACACTCATCAACTGGGCAGACAGAGCGTATCAGAATTGTGTACTTGACAAGCCCTTGGCCTCAAAGGCAGAGTTGGATAGATTGGCTAACTAAAATTTTACAGAAGGACTGCTCGATGGGGAGCTCACCAAAGAGTTAAGGCGACAGACATGCATGGGTCTTGCTGTTACTGTGGATTAGACTTGAGGTTGAACATCCCCGCAACCAACGACGACAATGATGATGGTCGGTGGAGTAACACAGAAACAGTGGGTGTGCGCGCGACCAGAGAAACGGCAACGCAAACCGAGATGGAGGAAGTACCCGTGAAACCAGAATTTCACTTTCATCTTCCGGAATTGTTTTTTTCTCTGCAGCAAAAGATGCCGCGGGCAATAGAGCATCTGATCAGGGGAGAGGAGGTAATTTTCGGTGACCAGCAGTCCCAGTCAAGAACTCGGGTGACCTACAAGCGATGTGGCCAGGAGAACACTACAGTCGAGGTAACGCAAAATAAAAGAATTCTGCAGAGATGGACGAGTGAGAAACTTGAGAAAATTTAGTGAACTTCTATATGCAACAAACCATGATAATGAGACAAAAGACTCGCTAGAACTTTATAACACTTCTACTTGTAATGATAATGTACTTTCACTTTGTAAATGTATAATGCATTTCTTTTGGTTTTTTACTAAAAAATATTCACGAGAATAGTTAAGTCCGAGAGGTTGGGGTAGAAATGGAATTTCTAATATAAGCTATCTTAAGAGATTTAAGAAAACTTAAGAGATTATAGCAAGGTACTAACCTTGGGTTATTTCTCAGAAGTTTTGAATTAAATTATAATTAAAGAATAATGGCTAAGTAAGTGAGAACTGTTTAAGCTCTTTATTGAACAAAAATTGATTTTGATTAGTAATGACAATTCTGACTTTTTCTAAACTGAACGGTTTTAGAACCTTTAATGAAACTTAAGATTTCTCAGCTCAAATTAGAGGTTACTTAGCAAATTGGGGGTTAACCTAATTCAATCATGTGATTTTTTTAAAAAATAAATAAAAGAAGAAGATGGAAGACTTTCTTTCCTCCGTACTCTTGGACGAAGTCTTCCGTTGGACAATCCCTTAAAACCGCTATTAAACCCCTTAAATGTTATAGGCAAACTTCCTCAAAACCATATCAGTCTCCATGCACAACATCAGGCAGCATCAGGGAGAAACACTCATCAAATGGGCAGACAAAGAGTATCAGAATTGTAAACTTGACAAGCCCTTGGCCTCAGAGGCAGAGTTGGATAGATTGGCTGACTAAAATTTTACAGAAGGACTGCTCGATGGGGAGATCACCAAAGAGTTCAGGCGATAGACATGCATGGGTCTTGCTGTTACTGTGGATTAGACTTGAGGTTGAACATCCGCGCAACCAATGACAACAATCATGATGGTCGGTGGAGTAACACAGAAACAGTGGGTGTGTGCGCGACCATAGAAATGGCAACGCAAACAGAGATGGAGGAAGTACCCGTGAACCCAGAGTTTCACTTTCATCTGGAATTGCTTCTTTCTGTGCAGCAAAAGATGCGGCGGACAATAGAGCATCTGATCAGGGGAGAGGAGGTAATAATTGGTGACCAGCAGTCCCAATCAAACGCTCGGGTGATCTACAAGCGATTTGGCCAGGAGAACACTACAGTCGAGGTTATGCAAAATAAAAGAATTCTGCTGAGATGGACGTATGAGAAATTCGAGGAAATTTAGTGAACTTCTGTATGCAAAAAACCATGATAATGAGACAAAGATTCGCTAGAACTTTATAACACTTTTACGTGTAACGATAATGTATTTTTACTTTGTAAATGTATAATGCATTTCTTTTGGGTTTTTTTTACTAATAACTATTCACGAGAATAGTTAAGTCCAAGAGGTTGGTGTAGAAATGGAATTTCTAATTTAAGCTATATTAGGAGACTTAAGAAAACTTAGGAGATTATAGCAAGGTACTAACCTTGGGTTATTGCTCAGAAGCTTTGAATTTAAATATAATTAAAGAATAATGGCTAAGTAAGTTAGAACTGTTTAAGCGGTTTATTGAACAAAAATTGATTTTGATTAGTAATGACAGTTCTGACTTTGTCTAAACTGAACGGTTTTAGAACCTTTAATGAAACTTAAGATTTCTCAGCTCAAATTAGAGGTTACTTAGCAAATTGGGGTTAAACTAATTCAATCATGTGATTTTTTTAAAAAATAAATAAAAGAAGAAGATGGAAGACTTTCTTTCCTCCGTACTCTTGGACGAAGTCTTCCGTTGGACAATCCCTTAAAACCGCTATTAAACCCCTTAAATGTTATAGGCAAACTTCCTCAAAACCATATCAGTCTCCATGCACAACATCGGGCAGCATCAGGGAGAAACACTCATCAACTGGGCAGACAAAGAGTATCAGAATTGTAAACTTGACAAGCCCTTGGCCTCAGAGGCAGAGTTGGATAGATTGGCTGACTAAAATTTTACAGAAGGACTGCTCGATGGGGAGATCACCAAAGAGTTGAGGCGACAGACATGCATGGGTCTTGCTGTTACTGTGGATTAGACTTGAGGTTGAACATCCGCGCAACCAATGACAACAATCATGATGGTCGGTGGAGTAACACAGAAACAGTGGGTGTGTGCGCGACCATAGAAATCGCAACGCAAACAGAGATGGAGGAAGTACCCGTGAACCCAGAGTTTCACTTTCATCTGGAATTGCTTCTTTCTGTGCAGCAAAAGATGCGGCGGACAATAGAGCATCTGATCAGGGGAGAGGAGGTAATAATCGGTGACCAGCAGTCCCAGTCAAAAGCTCGGGTGATCTACAAGCGATTTGGCCAGGAGAACACTACAGTCGAGGTTATGCAAAATAAAAGAATTCTGCTTAGATGGTTGAATGAGAAATTCGAGGAAATTTAGTGAACTTCTGTTTGCAAAAAACCATGATAATGAGACAAAGATTCGCTAGAACTTTATAACACTTTTACGTGTAACGATAATGTATTTTTACTTTGTAAATGTATAATGCATTTCTTTTGGGTTTTTTTTACTAATAACTATTCACGAGAATAGTTAAGTCCAAGAGGTTGGTGTAGAAATGGAATTTCTAATTTAAGCTATATTAGGAGACTTAAGAAAACTTAAGAGATTATAGCAAGGTACTAACCTTTGGTTATTTCTCAGAAGCTTTGAATTTAAATATAATTAAAGAATAATGGCTAAGTAAGTTAGAACTGTTTAAGCGGTTTATTGAACAAAAATTGATTTTGATTAGTAATGACAGTTCTGAACGGTTTTGGAACCTTTAACGAAACCTAAGACCTAATAGAAATTTTATATCTCTATTAATTACTTTTGCGGAGTATATATGTACTGCTGGATTTTAGTATATTTTGAGAGCTTCCTTTCATTTTAATTTTGTATGTGAAGCCTCTCCTTTCTGTTGGTAAGACAGAAAGTTGGTAGTAAGATTTCGGCCTGCTCTTGATAAGTTTTCTGAGTAGGCATAAGTGCTAGAAGATAGCTGGTGTAAGTTAACTTTTTCTAAGTTTAGGATTGTGCCTGTTTTTGTTTATAAGTTAGTTAGGGCAGAAGGTCTCTAGGAGAATTAAGGTCGCCTAAAAGGGCTGACTCAGAAAAAAAACATTACTTAGGGACTATTTTTCAAACTTGTTAACCAGTTGGAATTTAGAGGCTAAGGCCTCCGAACCATCTTAGCTGAATTTTAATTTCTACAGATGCAAAAAGACAGTAATGCAATGTTTTAGGCAACCAGTGAAAAAGGCAGTATATTGTCTGATAACGGATCAATTCAATGCCAGTCACCATTTTGTACCGATGAATCCAAAAACCCGAAAAAATAGAGCCGAATCTTGTCTGATTTGATAGTTTTTATAATTAGACTTAATGAAATTATGTTAAATGCACTTTTTCCGAGCTTTATACTTAAATTGGAGAGATTTCTTTGGAGATTTTATTCATTTAAATCCGAATTCAAATACTCGATTCTGATTGGCTAATAAATTCGCTTATTTACTCGGTAACACAGTGGCCAATTTTTTGAGACAATAAAAAAATGCAAGAAAAAGATAAATAAAGAAAAGGGGGAGATTTAAGATTAACCCTCAAAATAACCCCCACAGACTTCAAATTGGGTTCAATAGAAATAAGGGTAAAATGATATAAAAGAAACCGACGAACGCGGTTAAGGGGGAAATCAGGGGGAGTTTTCTGTCAAAGAGTTTCCCCCACTTTTTGAGTGATCTAATTCCACCTCGATACAATATGCTCTTATATAATTGTGGTACATTCCCTATAGTTCAAGTATTGTATAGTAACTCGAAGCTTACGTAAACCATATATGTTATTAATAGTATTACCCGGGTCGAGGTTTTTGGGTAAATTTTTGTGAGAAATGCGGTGATTGCGATGAATGCGGTGAAAATAAAAATTCCACCACATACACAAATTCACCGCATTTGCCATCCAACCTTTACTCAATATGATATAAATTCACAGGAAATATCAAAAATAGTTGGCAGCAGTGGAATAAGCAGTTGAAGGCATGCAGGAGGTCGGAGGGTCGAACCCGTGTAGGAACGATTCCTTTTTGTAAGATTACTCAGAACGTGGTGATAATAAATAATTCACCGCAATTAACCGCATTCACCACAAAAAGATGTAAGAAATACGCGGTGAAAATCTTTTTTCCACCGCTTTTCACTACATTTTTTACGAAAATTCACCGGCAAACCTCGACCCGAGAACTGTGGCAACTTAATCTCTCTGATCAGAAGGCGATTTTTGGGCGTCATCAGTTCTAGAGTCCAAAATCAGGTCATAATCAAAGGTCAAAATTGGGACCATTTTTGATCATGGGACCATTTTTGATCAGAGAGCAAGTCGAGAATATCTCTTAGGAAAAAACTGGGGCCCCGGTTTTTCAAAAGCGGAAAGTGGAATCAGAGTTTTACCTGGACATTCAGACAAACACTGGAAATGGAATGCGTATTCGTTGTCCTTGGTGCTGTTGTTGATAGCTGTGTTGCCAATACTGAGTTTAATGCCTGACTCCGTATGATTGTAGTTGATAACCCCAGGACACATATTCACACACACATTGTCATTCACAAAATACTCTGCATGCCTGCAAATGGAAAAACACAAAAACGACTACGATAATTCACCCTGCCCTAATCGGTAAAATAACAGAGATAAACAAGGATATATATATATATATATATATATATATATATATATATATACATATATATATATATATATATATATATATATATATATATATATACATATATAAATACGTATATGTATGTTTATATATATATATATATATATATATATATATTACAGTGAGAATATATATAATGGTCTTTCATATCCAGTACGATCGACCTTAAGTCTGCTCATAGGTCTCTTTTAACAAATGCTCGGTGCATTTTTAGGGGTTCATAGGTACTTTAAACTGAGTGTTGAGTACCGCGTATGTACAAAGATAGCATAAAATGTACTAGAAACATGTCAATGATATGAAATTGAAGGACAATATGGTGGCTCGAGAAAAGATTTGGAAAAAAAATATTTTTTGTCTTTGGCCATAATTTTTTGCAAATTGAAATGAAACAATTAACACCTGAAACTACATTATATGCAAAAATGTATTTGTCAAAACTCAAAGTCCACCATTGCCATATAGGTTGACCTAAAGTCGACCATGACCATATCAGTCGACCAAAAGTCGACCATGACCATTAGGGATGACCTAAAGTCGACCATGACCATAAGGGCAGACATAAAGTCGACCAAGACTATAAGCGTCAACATAAAACCATTTCATACCCAACAACGGTCGAAAACTGTCTTTTAATACCCGATATTGGTCGACCATGGTCTTTTCATAATTCGACGTCTTAACTGGGGTATATATATATATATATATATATATATATATATATATATATATATGTATACATGTATATATACATATATATATATATACATATATATATATACATATATATATAAATATATATATATATATATATACATATATATATATATATATATATATATATATATACCCCAGTTGAGAGGTCCACTTTATGAAAAGACTTATAAAGTCAACATGGGGGTAATTTCCCTACCTTAAATACACGGGCGACTTCATTAGTGATATTCG
>NC_134473.1:4941906-4972922 GCF_964194025.1 Convolutriloba macropyga | reverse complement strand
GTGAGTTTCACCTCTACTCGCACGTTTTTTTTTTTGTAAACCATTGACAAAAATGATGAAATTCCAATTCTTGAAAAACCACCAAAAGACACCAGAATTCGAAGACCCTACCTCTCAAAAAAGTTTGGTAATTGAAAAATTCCACACATCAATGAGAGAAAACTTTCGCTGAAGTGTCGCTGAAGTTTTCGCAATCAGGAAAAAGAGCTAGCTGCATTTCCAATAACTGCTGCATATCTCATTTAACCCGTACAGATTGAAGATTGACTTGGAGTTAAAACTTACAACGATGAGAGAATTTTCCCATATTGATCTTCGGGCAATTTGAACTTACGTGATGAGAATGCTGTCTTATGTCACGGATAGTGACACCGTTGCAAAACAGACAGAATTCGGTTACAACAGAGTGTTCAACAGCGAAATTATCCTTAGTAGCGAACGAAAAAACCCCACAACCAATAAGATTCTTAAGACATTTTTCTGCCACTGTGGAAAATCAGCTGATCTGCTGTTGTTGTTGATACAGTAAATTTTTTTCTATGCAATCAACATTTAATCAAAGTACGGCTTCTAAGTCAGGTATCGTTTTCAAAGCAGAAGAGATTTGAAAATTTAAAGTGCCAGAACCAAATTGATCTCAACGGCTAGTAGTTTCATGCTAATGGAATGGCAGTGGAAGGTTTTCATTTTATGTGGTTGGCCTTCGATTTTCGAGAAAAAAACCGAATAGCCACATAGATGAAACTATCATTAGGCGTTTATATTTTTGACAGGCTGGCATAGTCGGTCCAAGTTGTTACAAATTGAACTTTTGCAATATTGCTACAGGCCTAGAAAGCTTTGGCAGAGCTTTAGAAAAACTTTAAATTCCTTAAAAGAAGATGGAGTTCTTTATAGGCATCTGATTGAAGCATTGGTTTGAATCTTTGAGCTCTTACTTGATGAAGCGAGGAGAACTTCAAATGTTCATGCAATACATTAAAGCACTATAGATGGATTCCTCAAATCACGAGTTTGTCTTTCTGAAAAGGGGAGAGAAGGAAAACAAATTATAAGAAACGCCTACTTCACGTGAGGAAATCGACTGCTGATTTTCGATTCCTCAAACTGTATTATCTGTTACGTTGGTTAGCATTGTTATGATAACCAATTTGAATGTCAATTCAATAACAAAAACCTTTTCTATAAAGATACAGTCCATTGAATTGTCACAGTAACCAAGGCACTAGACCTCAAATATGTTTCCCAATTTTTATCTAGCCGATGATAATAAATTTAATTTTCCGTAATTTTGATTAGTACAGATACGTCTAAGTTATACCGCTCATCTGAAGAAATATCTCACTTGTTTCATATGATGACACGATAGACGGCAAGGGGCAAAAAGACATGCAACACGATGCAATAGTATTTTGACAAAATCTTTAGTTTTATTATAATTAAAGTACAAAAATAACAAATTGTTAAAATTGCATAAATCTAATAGCATATTATGTCACGCAAAAATTGAGTAAATTAAACTAAAGACGTCATGTACCTCCTGTGCGCTGAATGACGTCATCTGTTCAGTTGCAACTAAAGCATCGAATTCAGCTACTGTTTTCAAACTCTAGATATTAACTTATTGACAGCACTGACAGCTAATAACAATTTCCTAAAATTTCAGCAGAAACTGGTTGGAGCATCATTAATTTAATTCATAGCTGGCAGATTAGTGGTCAATATTCACAAAGTAGACTAATGAAACCCCATATTAAAGAGGCCACTGAGACCGAACACAAATATACTCTGAGCAAAAGTGAAATTCATACTTTCATTTCTCGTTTTCCAATCAAATTTCATAACACTACTTTGTTTCTAATAAAAGAGAATTGTACTTTTGAGATAGGCAGTTGTAAGCGTTTGTGAAAACCATTTGTAATGAGCAAACTGTATCAAAATTGGTATCAACCCGTCAGTATTTTCCTCTTTTAGCTCAAGCGTAATCCCGAGACATACCAAAACATGTTCACGTAGAAAAAATTAAAATATAAAAATTGCAACGTATTGGAACAAAAAATAAAAATACTGCAACATATTGCAAAGTATTGCAAAAATATATTGCAAAAATAAAAAGTTTGCAACCTATTGCAACAAAAAATAAAAATATTGCAAAATATTGCAAAAAATGCAAAAAACAATATTGCAACATAATGCAACGAAAAATAAAAAATATTGCAACCTATTGCAAAATATTGCAAGAAAAAGTAAGATATAAAAATACTGCAACATATTGCAAAGTATTGCAAAAATATATTGCAAAAATAAAAAGTTTGCAACCTATTGCAACAAAAAATAAAAATATTGCAAAATATTGCAAAAAAATGCAAAAAACAATATTGCAACATAATGCAACGAAAAATAAAAAATATTGCAACCTATTGCAAAATATTGCAAGAAAAAGTAAGATATAAAAATATTGCAACATATTGCAAAAAAAATAAAAATATTGCAACATATTGCAAAATATTGCAAAAAAATTGCAAAAAAAAATAAAAATATTGCAGCAGTTGTAAACCTTCTCATAAAGGCCTAAATCACAGAAAAACACATTCTGCTACTCTAGAATAACTGTTAAACTTAGAGTAAGACAGATCTCTTCTTCAACTTACGTGACAATCTCCTCTGGAATCACCATAGCAACCACCAGCACACTCCTCGTGACAACACTGAGAGTCTTCGGGTCCATAACAACGCAAGCTAGTCGAGGAATTGTCGTTCTTCTGACACTTGGAACTGCATACAAGGCGAGTCACTGAAATTGAAAAGATTATGAAATTTATTCAAACTTCCTAGCATGTTTTTCAATAACTTAGAAGAATATAATCATTTTTCCCAGAAACTTGGAAAAAATTGCAGGGTCATGATAAAGCTTATATGACTCATGCTTTAAATTTTAGAGTTGCGCCAGAACCTCTTGATGTTAAATAAAGTAAAACAAAATTTTCCGTTCTGTCAGAAAGTGACAATTTTTTTTATTTTGCGCAATCATTTTTGTCTACAACCCTCGCAAATTAGCTACTCAAACTGATTCAATTAGTGGAGAACAAATCAAGATTTTCATCACAAGAACTTACCGATAAACGTAGCCAGTTTTCACAATTTTTGTAACAAAAAATATTTTGAATTATGCTTTGTTTTCAAAACAAACAAACAAAATGAGTGTTAAGGTACATTATACAGGAGTTTTTAAATTTTTAATAATTTAACGAAACTTACTTTTTCAATTGTTATTTTCAATGAATTTAATTTAAACAAAGGTAGTTACGCAAAGATTAATGGTAATTTGTGATAACCGTTAATTTCACAATTTTGTCTGTCAAAAAATCATCAGATATGTCAAGTTAATTGAGACAGTAGAAATTTTATTTGACATTACGCATAGATTCCCAAATTTCAAAATCAATGAAAATTGAGATCTATCAAGTTCAGTGGAAAAATTGAGTTCTGAATGAAGATTTCCATTGACTCCATATTTTTCTCCCTTAAAAAGTTATATTTACTACAAGGACGTTCGCTAATATGCGTTCACACAAAATGTTCCGACCCGATCAGGTTTGTCTACCAATTGAGGAAGAGATAGATAACTTCCGAATATTCATATATCGATCAAAAAACAACCTGATTATGGAATCACATAAAACTTGATTTCTGATAAAAACCAACTTCAAAATGATGAAAAAAGAATGTTTATCAACTACGCTTGTTAAGAAGTTTCACTTATACTTCATAGGAGGCAATTAAGACCTGTCATTAACCATAATAAGTCAACGACTACAAAAAGAATGGCAAAACCGAAAAGAAATAAGCTAAATTAACGAGAAGGCGTTGTCACAACCGCTAAATCCACAGACTATTCATAAAAAAAAAACATTAAAAATCTTCAATTGAGCATTTTCTCAACGCAATTTGGGCCTTTACAATAGTTTATAATGCGAAAAGGAAACAAACAAAAGTCAGAATTGCAATCACCCAAAAATCACACCCTTTCTTATGAAAATGCGTAGCGAAGCCGAGAAAAAATTTGAAAATTAAATCATTAAATACGTTGAGTGACGAGAAACAAGATGCGACCTTAATTCATTAGAAAGAAGATGCGACAGTTCAATACAGGGACCAAACAACAAAGAAGATAGAAATAAGATATAGGTGACAAAGCTGAGTGAATCCACTGACCTCTTTTTCAAAAATTCGACACCTTTCAACTTAAAACAAAAACAGATTATCCTGCAGCTACTCAAGTAGCCAGTTATTGTACTAATCAAGGTGACTGCACCCTAAGATCACAAAAAGAAAAAAACAAGGAAAGACCTCAAAGTTTGACAAATATTCATCGAAACCTCAGTGTTCAAGCCATTAAAGCTATAAATCTCAGAAAACCAAAAAAACTTTAAATTAAAGAAACGATTTAAATTTGTTTTTTTTCTTTTGATTCCAATGCGTCTTCTCTGTAAAGGTCTTTGTGAAGAAGACAACAAAAGAACTAAAAATTTTGAGCAGTATCAAAAACTCACGAAAGGTTTATGAAAGCACAGTTGCAGTTTTAAAGACATCAGCCATGAAGAAAAATCGAAAACAGAAATACTGTTGGAGCAATAGTAATTCAATGAGCTCTGTCAATAATGAGGCTAAGATCCTTGCAGACAAAATTGAATACACAAAATGGGACTTTCAAGTAATCTTTTTTTGAAAACAGTTAATTGAAAGTGATCAAAGTCTTTACCGATTATATTAAAAATCGATAGAAGAAATTGAGGCCTCCTATTGTCAAGAATATGTTGCATGACAACAAAAAAACGACAATTAGAAGTAAAGACAAAGGGAAATCCAATAAATTTTGCCATAGAACGATTTCGATAATAATAATTAAATTTATAAGCAATTCACTGAAATTTTTGAGCAGCTTTTTTTGTGCTTTTTTATGTCAATTGGAGCTGTCATTGATGGGGAAAATCAAAAATGCAACAATTTTCAAAAAACTTTATACAGTTTTTACGTAAGAAAGCAAAGAAGCCATTGGTTAATTAAAAAAGAACTATAAAGAGTGTCTTTTTCTTCACTTGGAATGAAACTTGCCTTGTGTATTGACACTAAGCCACGTATGGACAGAAAAAAGGGAAAAAACAATTTGCAATCTTCAAATCTAATCTTACTTTCTTAAACAATTGTTTTCAAAGTCATAAGAGGCACTAGATACCATGTCGAAGCGATTTATAGGTTCAACTATAGCTCCTAAAAACAATTGGAACTTTGATTAATAGCACAAAGTCATGATTCAGTGAAGAGAATGAAAAATGAAGGCAAATTAAAAGAAAGCAATAAAATTTTTCGCATTTACAGTCATACGCATGACAACTATAAGCCTTTCTCTCAAAGACTAAGGTTTAATTTGGCTTTGACTTCAAAAATTATTTTGTCTGTAATCAACTTAATAAAAAAACAGAAATGTGGAATTTTTTTCGAAAAGACCCAGCCCAAATAAAATCTGAATAATTTTGACTTTAGGAATCCAGGTTGAGTTAAAACGTAGCCCTATTTCCTGCGCGTCCAACAAAATCAAATTATTCTTCTATATTTCTGCAAATTAGGTCAAATAGCAGTCAAGAACTCTTAAAAGTCTAAAACTATTCTTTTGTTTTAATTTCGCATTATAACCAACTGAAAACATCTTGATTTCCAAATGCATAAACAAACTCGACCAGTAATTTTTTGTAATTTTGCTTGATTTGTGTTCTGGTCCTGATTTTGGGTGTTCAAAACCACATCTGTTCAGACATTTGTTTGTTAGAATTAACCCTCAATCAGTCTATGCATGTTACTTTTGAGCAAGTGAACCGCATTTTCAATAGTGCTATTTTTTGGATCATTAGCGACATTCTCATTTGCAAGAAAATTATATTGACAATTAAAACCAAGGACGCGTTCATACAAAAGGGAAACTGATCAATCAAACGTGTGATAAAAATTTTTTTCAAAATAAATTAAATTTAAATAAAACCTATTTTGATTGGCGTATTCAACTCATATCAACTAAACTACTTAGTCAAGAAATACCGAAATTGTGATTAAAAACAAGGGAATTACGTATATGAATCAAAACAAAGTTTAAACCTCAATAACTCCCTGTGAAGAGCAAAAATCAAAAAACCTTTTAAACTTCATGTTCTACGCTGGATGGGCTTTTCAAACATACCAGTCTCAATTCTCTTCAATGAATATATCAAGCGGCCAAAATGGAGTGAACAAAGGAAACCATTTCAGTATATAGATCCTCCCCCTCAAGTGGATCGGAACAAAAAGGGTAAACTCAAATTGAAAGGGTTCATTAACTTAGGTTTGTTTGGTCATTCAAATTTTCCTTCGTCCAAGAGTTAATTTTAAAAATCTCAATTAAACCCAGACAAGTTCATCGCAGATAACATGTCTGGGTTTTGTTTTGTTTTGTAGCAGTGCTACATACAGTGAACAACTCAAAAAGTTTTAGTGTTATCTGATGCAATACTATTGTGCTATTGCTGTAGTCTAAGTTAACATAGTGAATCACCCAATCAGACTATGCCAGTTGGCGAAAAGTATAAACCATCGCTATAAAAAACAGTGAATTTGTACTAGAAGCATTTTTTTCCAACTCTGCGAGGATTCAATCCACTGGCTGGCGATTCAAGCCCAGCAGCAGAGGAATAGCCGCAAACAACAACAAGCTTAGCTAAGCGGGGCGGCTAAATGCTTAGCGATATAGCTCGTGCAGTAAGAGCTAATGCTTAGCTTATTTCCTCAAATTAGTAGTACATACAATTATGCGGTATATTAGATAGTGATTACTGTAACTAAGTACGTATTTCCAATTCAACATCTCATTATCCGCTCTATTTATTACTCTAAGATCTGGTGCGACCGAGCAGCAAAAAATTCACACCTTAAGAATGTGAGACTTTCTTCCTTTGGTTAACTGTTACCACTATTTTCGTTTTTTTCCCGGAGGGATGCGTTTCTTGCATTGTTTTTGTTGCTATCAATTGTAATTATTCTTATTTCGTAATGCGATGCTCAATTTATTTGTCAGTTACGTTCGTTTATTATTGAAAACGCCAAAAAGAGCGTTGATTTTATTTGTTTGCCTAAATTGGCTTTTTGGTGAAGCAGATTTTGCCCACACATTGGTACCTGCAGATTATTGCATTATTGCCGTAGCAGATGATATGTCAACAAAACACAAAAACTGGATGCAACGAAGCAATGCAAGAACAGAAAGAAATTCGGATCAACCAGAGAAGAAGTCATATTCACAAACTGAAAAAACTTTTTCAATTTTCTTAAAACTGGGGTGAGATGTAGCAGTGCTACATACAATGAACAGCTTAATATTTTTTAGTGCTATCTGATGCAATCCTATCTGCTATTGCTGTAGTCTATGTCGACATAGTGAATGACTCAATCAGATTATGCCAGTTGGCGAAAAGTATAAACCAATACTATAAAAAAAGTGAATTTGAACTAAGAGCATTTTTTTCCAACTCTGCGAGGATTCAATCCACTGGCTGGCAATTCAAGCCCAGCAGCAGAGGAATAGCCCCAAACAACAACAAGCTCAGCTAAGCGCGGCGGCTAAATGCTTAGCGATATAGCTCGTGCAGTAAGAGCTAATGCTTAGCTTTTTTCCTCAGATTAGTAGTACATACAATTATGCGCTATATAAGATAGTCATGACTGTAACTAAGTACGTATTTCCATTTCAAAATCTCATTATCCGCTCTATTTATTACTCTAAAAGTTTTAATTTTGAATTATAACCCACTGAAACCATAATGTTTTCCATATGGATAAACAGACCAAACCAGTATTTTTTGTGATTTTGCTTGATTTAATTTCTGGTCATGATTTTTGGCATTCAAAACCAACTCTGCACAGACATTTGCTTGATAGAATTAACCCTCAATCAGACTATGCATATTAGTTTTGAGCAATCGAATGGAACTTTCAATAGTACTTTTTTTGCATAATTATCAACATTCTCATTTACAAGAACAATGTATCGACCATGTCAACCAAGGGGGCGTTGATACGAAAGCGAAACTCAAACGTGTGATATAAACTTGAATAAAATAAATTGAATTAAAAAAAACTATTTTGATTGTCGTATTGAGTGCATTTCAACTAAACGATGAATTTAGTCGTTGCATGTTTGAATTACTTCGTTTTGGTCTGCGAACGAAATGATAAAAGCGAATCTAAATTATTGAACGCCGATTTCAACAAAAGAAGTTTTTTGAACTTAATCATCTCAAATCTAGGACTAAAAGTTTAGACAGTGCTGATTCAGTGATAATCGAATGGTCAGTACCGTATCAGAGCTCTGGTTTTCACTTCTGACAATTGGCACATAACGAATCAACTGTAAAGCTAAGTAATTTCAATTCAAATAAAATAAAGTTGAATTTTTTTAAGATGTTTTAACTTTTCAGATAGAATTAAGGTAAAGTTAGTCTAAGTTAGGATAAGTTAGGGAAAGGCAGATTTACCCTAAAAGTTAATTTGCATCAAGTTTTTTAAGTTAAAATGAATTTATTAACGTTAATAACTCTATTTAGTTTGTTGGCCTCACCCTAGTTCGCCAAAGTTAAAAATGAAGCACAAGAAGGTTTTATGGAACTCACAATTTTGGCAATCTTCCTCTCTGGTTCCCCAACAGTGTCCGAACTTGCACACCTGTTCCAAAGCTCCTCCCTCTTCATCTGCCACCGAGTTGACGTCATCAGTAGAGTTCAAAAAGGGAGTAACTTTGTCAATGCCTTGGTTGTCAGGTGACAGGGTTGTCGAACTGGTCACGTGAGCCCCACAGATCAATTTTCCCTCTTCTAGAACACAATCCAATGCTCCTCCCCCGTACGTTATGAAACACGTGTCATTGCTTATTCAAATGGTACAATACAGCACTAGCGCTCAATCGAGGGGGGTTCAGGGGATGAGATGGAGTACAAATAATGAGCAGCAATTTGTCCGGAGAGTCAAAAACGGATAACATGAATTTGATTCGCACCTTTTAGGAACCCCGTCAGGCTGATATCACGAGTTTGCCCTAACCGGACCCGGTTGGGTTGCAGACAGGGTTGAGTTTTTTGATGCGACTGTTTCAAGCATACTCGGGATGAACATTCTTGATTACTTAGACCACTTAATGATCCATAGACGATATTAAACATTTCTTAAAATGACCATTTCTCAGTATCCAATAAATTTTGCCATAGAACGATTTCGATTTACGAGGCGTTAAATTTATAAGCAATTCACTGAAATTTTTGAGCAGCTTTTTTTGTGCTTTTTTATGTCAATTGGAGCTGTCATTGATGGGAAAAATCAAAAAGGCAACAATTTTCAAAAAACTTTATACAGTTTTTACGTAAGAAAGCAAAGATGCCATTGGTTAATTAAAAAAAAACTATTAAGAGTGTCTTTTTCTTCACTTGGAATGAAACTTGCCTTGTGTATTGACACTAAGCCACGTATGGACAGAAAAAAGATAAAAAACAATTTGCAATCTTCAAATCTAATCTTACTTTCTTAAACAATTGTTTTCAAAGTCATAAGAGGCACTAGATACCATGTCGAAGCGATTTATAGGTTCAACTATAGCTCCTAAAAACAATTGGAACTTTGATTAATAGCACAAAGTCATGATTCAGTGAAGAGAATGAAAAATGAAGGCAAATTAAAAGAAAGCAATAAAAATTTTCGCATTTACAGTCATACGCATGACAACTATAAGCTTTTCTCTCAAAGACTAAGGTTTAATTTGGCTTTGACTTCAAAAATTATTTTGTCAGTAATCAACTTAATAAAAAAACAGAAATGTGGATTTTTTTTCGAAAAGACCCAGCCCAAATAAAATCTGAATAATTGTGACTTTAGGAATCCAGGTTGAGTTAAAACGTAGCCCTATTTCCTGCGCGTCCAACAAAATCAAATTATTCTTCTATATTTCTGCAAATTAGGTCAAATAGCAGTCAAGAACTCTTAAAAGTCTAAAACTATTCTTTTGTTTTAATTTCGCATTATAACCAACTGAAAACATCTTGATTTCCAAATGCATAAACAAACTCGACCAGTAATTTTTTGTAATTTTGCTTGATTTGTGTTCTGGTCCTGATTTTGGGTGTTCAAAACCACATCTGTTCAGACATTTGTTTGTTAGAATTAACCCTCAATCAGTCTATGCATGTTACTTTTGAGCAAGTGAACCGCATTTTCAATAGTGCTATTTTTTGGATCATTAGCGACATTCTCATTTGCAAGAAAATTATATTGACAATTAAAACCAAGGACGCGTTCATACAAAAGGGAAACTGATCAATCAAACGTGTGATAAAAATTTTTTTCAAAATAAATTAAATTTAAATAAAACCTATTTTGATTGGCGTATTCAACTCATATCAACTAAACTACTTAGTCAAGAAATACCGAAATTGTGATTAAAAACAAGGGAATTACGTATATGAATCAAAACAAAGTTTAAACCTCAATAACTCCCTGTGAAGAGCAAAAATCAAAAAACCTTTTAAACTTCATGTTCTACGCTGGATGGGCTTTTCAAACATACCAGTCTCAATTCTCTTCAATGAATATATCAAGCGGCCAAAATGGAGTGAACAAAGGAAACCATTTCAGTATATAGATCCTCCCCCTCAAGTGGATCGGAACAAAAAGGGTAAACTCAAATTGAAAGGGTTCATTAACTTAGGTTTGTTTGGTCATTCAAATTTTCCTTCGTCCAAGAGTTAATTTTAAAAATCTCAATTAAACCCAGACAAGTTCATCGCAGATAACATGTCTGGGTTTTGTTTTGTTTTGTAGCAGTGCTACATACAGTGAACAACTCAAAAAGTTTTAGTGTTATCTGATGCAATACTATTGTGCTATTGCTGTAGTCTAAGTTAACATAGTGAATCACCCAATCAGACTATGCCAGTTGGCGAAAAGTATAAACCATCGCTATAAAAAACAGTGAATTTGTACTAGAAGCATTTTTTTCCAACTCTGCGAGGATTCAATCCACTGGCTGGCGATTCAAGCCCAGCAGCAGAGGAATAGCCGCAAACAACAACAAGCTTAGCTAAGCGGGGCGGCTAAATGCTTAGCGATATAGCTCGTGCAGTAAGAGCTAATGCTTAGCTTATTTCCTCAAATTAGTAGTACATACAATTATGCGGTATATTAGATAGTGATTACTGTAACTAAGTACGTATTTCCAATTCAACATCTCATTATCCGCTCTATTTATTACTCTAAGATCTGGTGCGACCGAGCAGCAAAAAATTCACACCTTAAGAATGTGAGACTTTCTTCCTTTGGTTAACTGTTACCACTATTTTCGTTTTTTTCCCGGAGGGATGCGTTTCTTGCATTGTTTTTGTTGCTATCAATTGTAATTATTCTTATTTCGTAATGCGATGCTCAATTTATTTGTCAGTTACGTTCGTTTATTATTGAAAACGCCAAAAAGAGCGTTGATTTTATTTGTTTGCCTAAATTGGCTTTTTGGTGAAGCAGATTTTGCCCACACTTTGGTACCTGCAGATTATTGAATTATTGCCGTAGCAGATGTGTCAACAAAACACAATAACTGGATGCAACGAAGCAATGCAAGAACAGAAAGAAATTCGGATCAACCAGAGAAGAAGTCATATTCACAAACTGAAAAAACTTTTTCAATTTTCTTAAAACTGGGGTGAGATGTAGCAGTGCTACATACAATGAACAGCTTAATATTTTTTAGTGCTATCTGATACAATCCTATCTGCTATTGCTGTAGTCTATGTCGACATAGTGAATCACTCAATCAGATTATGCCAGTTGGCGAAAAGTATAAACCAATACTATAAAAAGCAGTGAATTTGAACTAAGAGCATTTTTTTCCAACTCTGCGAGGATTCAATCCACTGGCTGGCGATTCAAGCCCAGCAGCAGAGGAATAGCCGCAAACAACAACAAGCTCAGCTAAGCGGGGCGGCTAAATGCTTAGCGATATAGCTTGTGCAGTAAGAGCTAATGCTTAGCTTATTTCCTCAAATTAGTAGTGGATACAATTATGCGGTATATTAGATAGTGATTACTGTAACTAAGTACGTATTTCCAGTTCAACATCTCATTATCCGCTCTATTTTTTACTCTAAAATCTGGTGCGACCGAGCAGCAAAAAATTCACACCTTAAGAATGTGAGACTTTCTTCCTTTCGTTAACTGTTACCACTATTTTCGTTTTTTTGTTCCCGGAGGGATGCGTTTCTTGCATTGTTTTTGTTGCTATCAATTGTAATTATTCTTATTTCGTAATGCGATGTTCAATTTATTTGTCAGTTACATTCGTTTATTATTGAAAACGCCAAAAAGAGCGTTGATTTTATTTGTTTGCCTAAATTGGCTTTTTGGTGAAGCAGATTTTGCCCACACTTTGGTACCTGCAGATTATTGAATTATTGCCGTAGCAGATGTGTCAACAAAACACAATAACTGGATGCAACGAAGCAATGCAAGAACAGAAAGAAATTCGGATCAACCAGAGAAGAAGTCATATTCACAAACTGAAAAAACTTTTTCAATTTTCTTAAAACTGGGGTGAGATGTAGCAGTGCTACATACAATGAACAGCTTAATATTTTTTAGTGCTATCTGATACAATCCTATCTGCTATTGCTGTAGTCTATGTCGACATAGTGAATCACTCAATCAGATTATGCCAGTTGGCGAAAAGTATAAACCAATACTATAAAAAGCAGTGAATTTGAACTAAGAGCATTTTTTTCCAACTCTGCGAGGATTCAATCCACTGGCTGGCAATTCAAGCCCAGCAGCAGAGGAATAGCCCCAAACAACAACAAGCTCAGCTAAGCGCGGCGGCTAAATGCTTAGCGATATAGCTCGTGCAGTAAGAGCTAATGCTTAGCTTATTTCCTCACATTAGTAGTACATACAATTATGCGCTATATAAGATAGTCATGACTGTAACTAAGTACGTATTTCCAATTCAAAATCTCATTATCCGCTCTATTTATTACTCTAAAAGTTTTAATTTTGAATTATAACCCACTGAAACCATAATGTTTTCCATATGGATAAACAAACCAAACCAGTATTTTTTGTGATTTTGCTTGATGTAATTTCTGGTCATGATTTTTGGCATTCAAAACCAACTCTACACAGACATTTGCTTGATAGAATTAACCCTCAATCAGACTATGCATATTAGTTTTGAGCAATCGAATGGAATTTTCAATAGTACTTTTTTTGCATAATTATCAACATTCTCATTTACAAGAACAATGTATCGACCATGTCAACCAAGGGAGCGTTGATACGAAAGCGAAACTCAAACGTGTGATATAAACTTGAATAAAATAAATTGAATTTAAAAAAAAACTATTTTGATTGTCGTATTGAGTGCATTTCAACTAAACGATGAATTTAGTCGTTGCATGTTTGAATTATTTCGTTTTAGTCTGCGAACAAAATGATAAACGCGAATCTAAACTATTGAACGGCCGATTTCAACAAAAGAAGTTTTTTGAACTTAATCATCTCAAATCTAGGACTAAAAGTTTAGACAGTGCTGATTCAGTGATAATCGAATGGTCAGTACCGTATCAGAGCTCTGGTTTTCACTTCTGACAATTGGCACAACGAATCAACTGTAAAGCTAAGTAATTTCAAATCAAATAAAATAAAGTTGAATTTTTTTAAGATGTTTTAACTTTTCAGATAGAATTAAGGTAAAGTTAGTCTAAGTTAGGATAAGTTAGGGAAAGGCAGATTTACCCTAAAAGTTAATTTGCATCAAGTTTTTTAAGTTAAAATGAATTAATTAACTTTAATAACTTTATTTGGTTGGTTGGCCTCACCCTAGTTCTCCAAAGTGAAAAAAGAAGCACAAGAAGGTTTTTGGAACTCACAATTTTGGCAATCTTCCTCTCTGGGTCCCCAACAGTGTCCGAACTTGCACACCTGTTCCAAAACTCCTCCCTCTTCATCTGCCACCGAGTTGACGTCATCAGTAGAGTTCAAAAAGGGAGTAACTTTGTCAATGCCTTGGTTGTCAGGTGACAGGGTTGTCGAACTGGTCACGTGAGCCCCACAGATCAATTTTCCCTCTTCTAGAACACAATCCAATGTTCATCCCCCGTACGTTATGGAACACGTGTCATTGCTTATTCTAATGGTACAATACAGCACTAGCGCTCAATCGGGGGGGGGGGGGGGAGGAGGAGGAGGGATGGAGGGAGGGAGGGAGGGAGGGATGAGGTGGAGTACAAATAATGTGCGCCAATTTGTCCGGAGAGTCAAAAACGGATAACATGAATTTGATTCGCACCTTTTAGGAACCCCATCAGGTTGAGATCACGAGTTTGCCCTAACCGGAACCACTTGGGTCCCGTTAGGGTTTTACTTGGGATGAACATTCTTGATAAACATACCTCGACCACTTAATGTTCCAGAGACGATTTTAAACATTTGTTAAAATGACCATTCCGTAGTATCCAAATATCTGAATTTTAAACCTTTTTGGAGTTGGTGCTGCTGCGTTTGCAGTACCAATGATACACTAACTGTTCCCAAAAATCAATGTTTACTTAAAATTGCTATGTTGCTATGTAAAATTGCATTAGTGAAAAGATTGTGTTAGCTTTCTGCTATTTGAGAAAAACGGTATACGACTGAATTTCACATAAAAGGGAAAAACTAAACAGAGCTGACGCATGAGGGGCTTGGCATTGAGCTAAAGTAGAACAGTAAGAATCATATTTTCCAACTTATTTTTTCATGCAATTTTGCTTATGTTTATACCGACCTGCTTTGTTCATGAGACATAAAACCAAACTGCCTGACTCTGGTACACATGCGTACAAAATGCTTTCACGTGAAAATCTCCAACATAACTTATAATGAATAGAAAGATATGAAAATCTTACTAATGAGACCCAAATAAAAACAATTTTTGACAATTTTTATCTTTCTGTTGATTTTCTGTTAATCGTATGTTCAGTAGGGTTTCATTTACGATCTTTTTACATTTTCTAACAATCTATGAATCCAGGTATGACTTCATTTGATGGTTAAAAACCACATATGACTTTATGTGTTTGCTACGATTTTTCTCTGCTGTTCGCATCGAGAAATCAGCCAACATGAAAAGAAAGACGGATTTTATTATCATGTTAATGATAATTCTTCAAAACCTAGGCTATCAGTAGAATCGTTTTAAATATCAAGTGAGTACTGTATAAAACGCTATTATTTCTTAAAGGAACAATGCTATCACAACTTTTCAATTGGTTACGTTTTCAATTACAGCTCAGTTTTAACAACGATTAGTGTGATTCACTAAGATCGGGCCGTTGAAATGTTAGTCACCCAGACAATTTTTTTTATTTTCCGGACATTATTTTGATTAAAAGAATCTGAAACTAAATCTTTTGATATCTGATCAGCAAATAACGTCCGCGTTAACCATTAGCTGCATCCATGCAGCCGCTAGGAGAGTCTTCAAATAAAAATATTTTAATTAAAAAACTGCGAATTTTTGTGTTTTTAATCTGTGCAACGGTGATAAAAAAATTGTACACTATCTAATTGATTAATGCCTGCGTTGGATAAAATGAATGCTCCGGTGGTTTGGAAACATGCAACAAAAAATGCAACAAAACTTTTGCAAAAAAACTTTTAAATTTTTTCATAATATTATGTCGAAGGAATCGTAAGCAAATACCTTTCTATCATCTATTTCCATTCTGAAGATAGTTTAAAACTCTACAGATTTATAAGACATCGAAACTTAACTTAAAATCTACAAGCTATTCTTTTTACTTGCGAAACAGTTATTATTAATCATTTTTTCAATAAATAACGCAATAAGTCCTCTAGATGTGCTGAAGTGAAAAAAACATATACTATTTGGTGTAATAAAGCAAATGAGAAGTAAAAGAAATTGATCTGTGGTTGGCTCAATCCGGGAAAAAATTGGCATCCTGTTGTAAATAATCTTTTGCAAAGTTTGATTTACTTACAGTTGAGGTAATTTTTTAGGGTGTGCCATAAGGGTGTGCTGCTGGAGAGCTGAGTTGGCTTTTTTTCCAAAAAAACTAATATAGCTAATCTGTGCGGGTAGAATATCTGAAAATTTTCAGTCGTCTAGAACTTTTGCTTAGATGAGTATAATGATGAATAATGTTTTTGCTCTTTAAAACGTATTTTCATGACTCATGAGTTGTGCAAGAAATTGCCAAGCAGCGGCGGGAAAAGTTGGTGGACACTAACCGCAGTCAGATCAACAGAGGTTTTTTTCGTCTTATGAAAGCAAATTCTTCCCCACTTAGCATCTAAAGAAAGCAAAAACAGGTGTGAAAGAAATTTGGCTAAAAGTTTTCAGTTGGAGAAGGTATCGAAAATGATGACAAAAAATTTTAAAGCTTAAAAGTAGTAAGTACTAAGGGAGTGAAAATCATTAAGTGTGAAGGAAATTGAAGTTTGTTTTCAGACACTGGTACGTGAAACTGGTCTATGGTTTTTAATGAAATCTACGCTGTTATGAACTCATACATATCTTTTAGGAAGCCATAACTTTCTCGCGACATAGCTATCAAGTTCAAAAAAAAATTCCTGAGATGAAGAAAGTGTCGTGAGATAAGAAACAAGATGAGCGAGTGCACTGACAAGCGACCTTAAAGACAAACAACCTCAATGAATGACAATCAGGTCAATCAGCTGTCTAAACCGAATCAGAGTATTTCAACCCAAATTGTGAAAAAGAAAACCTAGGGTATATTTTTTGATTATCCAAGCGAAATTGACAGTCTTCATCTAATGCTCCGTTACCATTTCTTGCTCTCACAATATGAAAAATTCCTTTGAATAGTAACGTAGGAGCTTTTAAAATTCATTTTTATTTTTAGGAAGAAAACAGTCGGACGAAAATTTTATAATGTGATTCTTTAAGAAATTGATTCATGTTTATTATTTTATTTTGTTTGAATGATTTGAAGTATCTTTTGTTTAATCATAATAATATTTTTGGTTTCCGAATCAGAGTTTTTCAAAAAAAATGATCGTCTTTTCTAACGTTATTTTTATGTGACAAAGTTTTTCAAATATATTTTAGAGGAGAGTAGACCCTAGTGACGAGCGGATTGAAATCTTGCAGGAATCTTGCAAGCAGATTGCAAGTAGTGTGTATTGTATTCCCTTCCAAGATTGCTTGTCAGATACTTGCAAGATTTTGAATTCTTCGATCACCAGGGCACGTTTAAGAATCCAAGAAATTAGTTCTGAAGTGTCAATAGGTCAATCCGGCAGGGTGTTTTGAACATCAATTTACTACTGCCATTAAGAAGACATCATTCGGCTTTGTTATTTAAAATCCACTTTTCATTTCTCTTATATAATTTTTTTTCAGCTGTGATTTCAGTATATCATAATTATAAACTCAGTAAAAACCTGTAGTTCGGGATTTCAATTCGTCATCTATTTAATAAGTTTATCACAACAATTAGGCTAAAATTCATTCGTTTATTTACTTCGTAACTTCCTCCGGCCCGGAAGAAGATGCTGGCAAAACTGGTATAAGTTTTACAAGCGGACGGATGAATGAACAGGTCGACGTTTGTAAAACGGCAGAGCGCGCGACGCAATCGGAACCGTAACGGAGTTGCACAATCCGAACGGTTCGGTAGTAACCCCTAGGGTTGGTTTCCTCAAACATCCAAACGAAGTCACCGGTCTTAAGGTGTTGCTCGGCAGGCGTCTGCCACTTAGAGCGCCGGTTCAGCGTTGGTACGTACTCTCTGATCCAACGGGACCAGATCGCATTAACGTACGGCTGCGCACGAGCGTAACGTCTGCGATGGTCCAACTCTTTATTGCCGACAACAGACGGAATACTAGTAGGCTATTCTCTTAAAAGAAAGTGGTTAGGCGTTAGAGCGTTCAAATCGCACGGATCAGCGCTTACGGGTGTTAAAGGACGCGAATTGAGAGCAGTCTCCACGAGACAAAAGGTAGTATGCACCCTCTCATCCGTGAGGCGACGAGTGCAAAGAATAGTATACAACACGCGCTTGAAACTGCGTACCAACCTCTTCCAAATACCACCTTGTTGTGGTGCGCTGGGTGGACTGAACCTCCATTTTATGCCTTTATGAGCAGGCTCAGCTGTAATGTTAACAACGTTCCTCGTTTTCAATACTTTCTCCGAGTTCCATTGTCCGACCAAATCATGACAGGTGTACCCCTACGTAACACAAACCGCTCAACTCCCATGACACAAAAACTGGTGTCCATGGGTGTAACTATCTCGACATGGACAGCGCGAGTAGTGGGACAGGTAAATAGGAAGCCCCACCTTTTCTCAGTAGTACGGCGTACAGTAACATAGAACGGCCCAAAGTAGTCAACTCCAGTGTTTATGAAGGGAGGAGACTGGTAAGCAAGTCTCTCCTTAAGTAAACCAGACAAGACTGGTTGAGTAGTTACAGCTTGGAATTCTCGGCATCTTAGTCAGTGTGCTTTGATTGAACGTAAAGATGATCTTAATTTCAAAACTGTATAGTGTTCCTGCAAAATTGATCTTAGGTATTCAATGCCTTGATGAAAATGCTTTACTAGGGTGCGTTCAAAGAACAGTTTTACAAACGGATGACGTTCATCTAAGATCATTGGGTACTTTACGTTAAACCCAACTTCCATTAACCGCTTGATGCGACCCGAGGAACAGGTTAGCCTATCTGGACTAATAAATGAAGAATGTGGATCAACTTGGCTACTCCGTTTAATAGATTTATTGTTAAGAAGATCTTTTCTTTCGCTTTCAAAAGACTCTTCTTGCACCAAGTACTGTAGATGACGCTCGGCTTCGTCAAACTCATTAGGCTCAGTAATGCTACCATCGAGTTTACGGTAGCCGGTTTGTTTCGGCAAAAGCCGGAGAGCGTATGCGGCAATGCGCAGGTACTTTTGATGGGAATTAAACTTATCAAACGGAAATACTGAAGGAATGGGAGTTATCTGTTTTTTGACAGATGTAGCGAGAGATACAGTGTCTTATACAGTTATTGCTTGGTTGAGGCCAATTTAAAAGTTATTAATGACGTCTTTGTTCGGTACAAACGGGAAACGTGAATTAATTAGGAAATGTGGACCTTTGACCCAACTGCTTAGTTGCAAAACTTCAGCAGATATTCCAAGCGTGCCAGCGTCAGCGGTATTATCCTTAGTTGCGACGTGGTTCCACTGGTCAACGCTTGTATACTCTAAAATTTCACAAGCTCGGTTTGCAACAAAGATTGATTGCTTTTATTAGACTTTATCCACTGAAGAACGGTCGTGCTGTCTGTCCACATGAATACTTGGTTAACAGTTACAGTAAGTGCTTGTGTAATTTCCTTTTTCAGTCGAGCAACAAGTAGAGCTGCTTGTAATTCGAGTTTAGGGACAATCCTTACTTTCATTGGCGCCACGAGTGCTTTCCCCAAAACAAACTCAAGCTTTTGCGACCGCACTGAAAATATCCAGGGAACTGCCAACGAACATATGCAACTCTATATTATCAAAGGGTCCCCTAAAATAACTTCGGAGAATCTTGATGCTTTCAAGCTTTGGTAAGTCCACACTCCAAACCAAAAAATCTTTTAAGCATTTCCTGCGGAAGCTTGTCATCCCATTGTTGTTTTTGTTGATGTGTCCTGTGACACAACAGATGTCCTTTAAGAGCAGTCGAGCACCGACAGTAAACGGTGCGACAAGACCAATGGGGTCAAAGACTTTCGAGACAAGACTTAGGAGCAAGCGATGCTTGATGGACTTGGTGATAGCGCAGCTTTTACCCCTACTCACAAATAAAGTGTAATTAGTGTGATCGTACTTTAAACCGAGTACATGCTATGAGTCCTCCTGACATGACACAATAACCTTGGGCTCAGTATATTGAGGAGAACCATCAATTCGGACAGCCAGATTTGGCACACTGCTTACGAACTTTGTAAGCTTGAACCCACCAATATGGAGAAGATGTACCAACTCCTCCGATCTGTTGGTGGCTTTCTCAGGCGACTGTACTGGGTCAAGGTGATTGTCCATGTAGAAGTTTTCTCGGACGGCTTTTGCAGCTTCGGGGTAAAACTTGGCATTGTCTCTCGTAGTGCGTTGTAATGCATAGTTGGCGCATGTGGGCGATTCTTTAGCCCGGAATATATGGCGCGTATATTGATACACTACAACGTTAGTTGTGGGTTCCTCCCGCCACAGAAAGCGAAGTGATGGTCGATCTGATGGTAATACACCAACCTGTAGAAATATTCCCGCGATGTCGACAGAAACGGCATATGGATGTTGTCTGAAGCGAAGAAGTACGTAAATAAAAGTTTGGAGCAAATCAGGGCCAGTGAGCAAAGAGTTTTTCAGTGAGGCAGCATGAAATGTTGCTGCTCCATTGAGCACCGTACGCACCTTACCCGGTTTGTTCGGTTTTAAAACCGTATGCTGGGGTAGGTACCACTCTTTGTCGGACGGGTTCTCAACCTTGTGAGCGTCCGGAACCTCAATTACATACCCCTTATTTAGATCTTCCTTGATGGTACTAGTATACTTCTCCCTAAGGTCTTCATCCTTGGCCAATCGTTTTTCGAGAGACTTTAGTTGCACAAGGGAGGAGAAGTAATTATTTGGGGGCTGGGTGTTATCTGCTGCCCACATCATTCCGACATCCTATCTCAGGCCATTGTGTATGGTGCTATTCTCAAAGACTTCGTGAGCCCTTGCGTCTGCTGCAGATCTTGAGTCGACCTGCTTTTTTGCCCTGAATGATTCAATGTCGTACCATTACTTTACTTGCCTTGCTAACTCATTGTCATGTTCGATATTCACTTAAAAGCACGTTGAGGTTAAACAGGAACTTAATGGCAACGGACCGCATAAGGCCCAACCTATGGGTAAGCGTACGGCAACGGGTGAACGCTTCTCATCGGCTGAGAAGTAGTTTAACGGGCAGATGACATGATAGACATCTTGTTTGAGTATCATCTCAATGTGTTTATAGGAATATGTCACGGGACCAGGGATTGCTAAGTGTGGGTAAGTCTCTTGCAGGGCCTGCACATTAATTATGTCAGAGCCGACGTTCAGACTCTTTTTAACGAAAGGGTTGATGGTAAATGGTTCGAAATCCTGATGTTCTCTTGGTTTCATAATAACTTCAACAACCCTAGTATCAACTACCTCTTCGGTGTTAATACCTTTGACAGTTAGCTTTAGTGCTTTTCCGTGCAAACCGAGTCTATCTGTGAGACTACCGGCCACCCATGAGTTACTGCAGGCGGTATCACACAAAACTTAAGCCTTGGTATCTACACCGGACGGATTGATCAACTGAAATTCCGTTGCCTGAAGGAGCCCTTAACATCAGTATCAGATGACATTGTTGTGGTCTTATTATACGGCTGTTGACTAGTGGTTGCTTTACTTTGACCTGTGTTGCCAGAAGGCTGAATGGTACTGGAATTTGTTGACTGTTTTGTTGGGAAAACCCTATCTGCTCCATGCAATAGTGTGTTATGCGAACTATTACACCCTTCTGCTTGGCTCATTCTTGGTTGAGGGCACTCGCGGAATGTGTGCTTGTCCCGTAAGCACGAAAAGCAAAGTTTGTTATCCGCCACCAACTTTGGGCTCTCTGGGTTGGAGTCTTTTCCTTGGAAACTCGACACTCCCAAAGCCGGTGGTTCCATTTGCATACAATGCAGCGAGAGTAAGTGTTTGTGGAAGAAGATGGCCTTTGCTTCTTTGTTTCCCTTTGTTGTGAATATGATGCAAACACTTTTGAGGCCGTTTTGGTCTTGTTTACTGAAGTGTTGTTATCTTCAGGCCTTGTCTTGGTTGCGCTTTGTTTCATAAGATCATGGGCCTCAGCCTTTTCTTTTAGCCAACCGTTAATATCAAGGAGGGTAGGCTTAACCGAGTGTTTTTTGACCGTGAAGAGCAACCATGACTCTTTTATATTTGGTGGTAAATTCTGTACCAATTGGTTAAGGAGGTAAGCGCTCTTCAAGTCAGCATCAAATAATAGTGGCTTGAAAACCCAAACGAGGCTGGATATGGCTGCAGAATAGTTAGTGATTCTATCACTATTGTGCATTTTAAGAGGTGGAAAATTGATAATTTTATCCAAATGTGCACTTACGACTGCCTGTGGTGGGCCAAAATTACGTTTAAAAGTCCTTAGTGCATCCTTGTACATTAAACCACAGTGAAAAACTCGGCGGTTGCAACTTTTGCTTTACCGGTGACGAGTGTTTTAAGGTACGTCAATTTATTGTCATCAGTGATTGAGTGCGATTCAATCGCGCTTTTGAATTGACCATACCACTAATGCCACTGTAATGGGTTGCCAATAAATTGTGCAAGTTTCAACTCGGGCAGCGGGTCATTCTTTTTGCTGGTTATTGCATCAGCTAATTCCCTAATAAATGACGCATTGTCCGATATTGGAGGCGCAGGCGCAGACACCTGCGGACTACTCCAATCTACGGAGTGGGCCCAACATAAGGGTATGTTGGCTGACAAACCGGATTCTCTAGACCAGGTACAACATTACTAGTAGTTGCGATCTGGTTTTTGTGTTGTGCACCTAATGATGATTGCATATCAATCAAAAGGAGTGAATTCTGATGTCTTCGTAGTGGAACATTAGTGCTTGAGGGTGCGATATGTGCATGTACATTTGGAGGCACACTATTCACGGTGGTAGTGTCTTGGTTATCTATTGATGGTCCGCGCTGTGGAAACCGCCAATGACGCATATTGGGCACAAATTTTTGGCCAAGAGGGATATTGGGCATATTTGGGACAGGAGGGCCAACGGAACGTACAACTTTGTGTACTCGGTTATTTTTATTCTGAAAAGTGTTGTTGACGAAGAGGCTGATTAATCCAAGGGGCGTGTGGGATGGGAGTAGTGAGGATAGGTGCAAAGACTGGGTTCGGAATAGGAAGGTCATTATGATGAGCGGGTTCGGAGTTGTGCTGCTGAGTGTTTTGACTTTGTGGGGCGCTTGGGTGCAAGGGAACGTTTATTGCGGGGTCTGGATGATTTGTTGTTGGAAAAAGAGGAAGAGTGGCGTTTGGTGCTCGGGAAACAAAATTAATTTGTTGTCGGGAGCATATACGCTGGGCCAAATTATTCTTAGGTAGACTTGATGTTTCAGGAGCTCTGGATTCTGAAATTTGAAGTTGTGCGTGTGGTAAGAATCGGACGAATTATTTTGATTGATTTGTGGTCGAACGGGCTCTTGAATGGGTGGTGATGAAGCCCCTTGTGCGTGTACAGAAGGCGGGTGACTATCTGCGGTTCCTTGGTTAAGTATACTTGGAAGCGCCGTGCCTTGTTGGCCTGTTTGATACATTTGCGCCCGTTGGTGTGCTGGTATAACGCCTGTGTTAGCAGCAGCCACAAAATTTTAAGGTGGAGTATAAAAGGGTCGAGTTGCTGTAGGGTCTCATAGCTTAAAATGTAATTGCTTCGACAATTTTCTGAAATAGAATGCCTTGAAATTTCAGTGTTCTGATCTTCCACTGTTTTGCCGTTGTTGTGGCTAGGGCATTCTGAAGGGTCAATCTTAACCTTTGGTTCACTGGTTTTCTCTTCCTTACTAAAACTTAAAGCAAGTGAGGTATTGATCCAGTCCTGGACAACCTTTTCACTTCTCACTGAGCTCCTAGCATTTGCAGTTGTTTCAGAATGGCTACCTTTGGCAACAGCGTCCAGAAATTCAAATTCTTGCAGAGTGGCCCCTGTCAACCGTTTCCTGTTGTCTTCCTCCAATTCATCTAGTTCCATCTGCTTTTTCTGCTTAGCGAAGCCAATGGCTAACTCATTCTGTTTTTCAATTTCCTCGCGCTTCATTTTAGCAATTACGTAATCATGTGTACGCTGACTAGATGTTTTTGATGAGACCATCAGTGAGGGATCTCTGGAACGAATGGAAGCCCTCGGTTCCTGAAATTCACTCACTTTATCATCAGCAGAGTTGATGTATTTTCGTGCTGAAGCGAAGATCTTGTCGTTCCTAGTTGTCATCGCTTCCAAATAAGACTCTAACGAAGGAGCAGGTGCACTTGGGTCCTCCGTTTTTCCAGCAAATGCAATCAGGTACTCATTTTTCTCTACAACAGTCATAAATGCCTCGTTGCACTTTGTTACTAGGCGTACCACTTTCACTCGCCTACTTTGACTATTTATACATTGGAGGATATCTTCATGTATGGCCTGCAATTCAGCTTCACCCTTTCACCTGGCAGCGTACAATTTTTTGACTTTTTGATCAAGACTATTAGACATCACGATGTTATTAATTCCAAAACCAGCAAAACCACCACTGCACACGGTTATCTATTATATGCACACTCCAAAACAATCAAGTCCACGCAAAACAAACCCAACGCAAAAGGCACCAAAACAGATCAGACTGTAGACAGTCTGTAAAACAAACCGCCCAAAGAGCAGAAAAGGTCGTCGATCACACAGTGCCCGACAAAAACAGTAGTGGAGCGCTGAACGCTATGCTCTCAACGCGGAGGGAAACAGAGGACACACGAGAAGTCGAATGAGCAACGCGCGAAAAAAAGGAACTGTGATGAACGGGAAGTCGAGCGAGCAACGCGCGACGCAACGGAAACGGGACGGACGAGAAAATGAGCGAGCAGTGCGCGACGGAACAAAAACAGGACGGACAGGAAGTTGAGCGAGAAACGCGCAACGCATTGAAACGGAACGGTGGGGAAAGAACGCGCGGGGAATGAGGTCAGAAAGAACTATGTTGACAGACCACAGCAAAACTCAACCAAACAATCTAACCGTAACTCCAAAAAAAACTTAAGTCACACCTTTGGAAGAAGGAGAGGAGCTACTGCAAGACAATCTAGCATATTTTGTTATGTGGCTTATATTAACAACAAATTAGTTTACGGCAACGCAGTAGTACACTAAAAGGGTGAAAAGGTCGAGAAATTTACCAGCCAAATCTCCAAAATAAACTTAAGTCACACCCCAGCATTACCCAAACCAAAACAGCCAATCAGCATACTAACAATATTAAACAAGCGACAGATAAATTAAATAAACTACAGAAATGTATTTGTAGACAATGACAGTTGGAAAAGTCAAGAAACAATCCAACCGTAACTCGAGAATAAACTTAAGTCACACCCTAGAAGGCAAAAGGCCAAACCAACTAGCAATCATACAAGTACACACAAACATACAGCAGCAAAATCAATATACTACAACAGGAGGGCTTGAAATTTAGTACAGTTGAAAAGTCAAAGGACAGTCCAGCCGTAGCTCGAGAAAAACTTAAGTCACACCCTAAAAAAACCATGCGACCTAAACAACAAACCATCATACTAGCATACTCAACATACTACAGCAAAAGCAACAACATACTTCATCACATATGACATACTACATCAAAATCCGGAACAGTAGCGAAACAAATCGAAAAGCGAAATGGAGTTAAAGGACGAAAAGGACGCGGACGAAATGGTACATAAACGAGCTACGAGGAAAAATTGTAGTGATTCGATAATTTTTTTATGTTGGCCGGAGATTGTAAAAATTTTCAAAACTCTTTTGTGTTTATTGAATTTCTTTCAAATTACAAACCTTCTTCCTGGAAAATTGATTTTGTGACAAATTTGTCAAAATTTTATAATTTTGTTCAATTTTTTTCTCTTTTGGGTCAATATTTTGCCTTTTCTGGAATACGGAGCGGTAATCCAATAAACTATACAGTTTTGTGCGTGAAAGTACGGTTTTCCAATGTTCGATATTGATATTCTGTGTTTTTGGAATTGCATCAAAATTGACAAAAAATTTTCAATATTGAACAATTTGGCATGATATTATCGCGATTATCTCTAAATCAGAGGTTATTTTTTGATATACAAACCAACTACGAAATTTCTGTAAATCTCCTGAAAATTTTCAAAGTCGATGTTTTTTGTCACAGAATTTATATTTCCGGGGCCACTTACTAATTTTTTCTACAAAGAAGCGCTTAATATCACTACCCCATGCAATATCGAAGATTAAAAAGTTGGGGGTTGGGTTTCCTGCCGTCTAATTTCAAATTAATTTCACTGCAAGGAAGTGTGTACAGAAATTTTGTCTCACAGTTTTTGAAGTTTGTCAATTTGTAGTATCACTCTTTCTCAGCAACTAGCTTTTCTTCATCTGGAAATTTTCTGTGGCTGTTGTGCAAAGTTTGATCGTCGTTACAGTCGTATAGTTGATTAGATGAGGATGCTATGCCCCTCTCTCGAAATTCCCACTTGATCAAGCAGCTAGGTCCGGCTTTCGTCGAGTTCCCGCCCCCGAACCCAATTAGACACAGCAATCAATCCCATGCGTTATAAGGGTCAAGAAACATTTGTTTTACAAATGCCCGTTGTTGACTAATTTGACTCATCAAATTTAAACATAAATTTGCCAATTCTGTGGACCAATCAATTTGTGATAAAAAAACCCGAGGATTGTTGACCCTGGATTGCAAACATGTGGCAAACCACCTTGTTTTAGACTATGCAACGGATGAAGGCGTGATTTAATGTAGAATAAATTATACACACGGTAAGTCGTAAGCCAGTTTAAATCTGCCGAACTTCGCAGCACCAATATTAACTCAGTAAAACTGTAGATCGGGAATTCAATTCGTCATCTATTTAATAAGTTTATCACAACAATTAGGCTAAAATTCGTTCTTTTATTTACTTCATAACAATATTTTTTTCATCATATCATAGCAGGCAATTCACGATGTTAAAAATTCAGTAGCTTTGTGACAATTCCGTAAATTGCAGCGGAAAATGATGAACCACATTGATAATCGCGGCGTACGTATCACGAAAAAATACCAAAGTTTCAACGAAGCACGTGTTAATACGTGTTATTCTCAGTTTACTATAAACTACCGAGTGAGGTAGTGTTTTGAAACAGAAAAATTAAAGCTAGTGAAAATTTAGCGGAATAGTGCAGAATTCTACTCCTAGTCGCTACGTTTTTTAAGTGGAACAAGAAAAAACATGTATAAAAGAACGAAAAAAAAAACATTTTTCCAAACAAAAAATTGAAAGATAATTTAGTGAACTCAATTTTTGTTATAACACTAACCTCTGAATTTGTTGCATCTCTCGGAGAATCCATTTTCTGTCATGTAAACTGAAGATAGAGGATCAGAATTGTCATCCTTCTGCAAGATGTCTGAGAAGTTGACCAGGTTGATGTAGCACAAATCCGGATTCCTTTTTATGAACACACCGCCTCTCGATATCTCTGCAATCAAACAAAATATGTCACAATAATTTGACTCTGCCCATGAAAAAAACTGTCTCGACTATAACTACTATTTAAATATATTTCAAGTGCGCAAGACGTTTCAACGTAAAAATTGAACTGAAAGCAATCAAATTATTGAAGAAATCCAGTTAATGATTTGAATGGATCGAAATTTTGTAAATTTGGCACCGTTTTTATTCAAATTTGGAACAATTTCAGAACAACTCTGGGATACATCTTTCTGCGTATTTCCATAAAATTTGAAAAATTGCAGCGCATTTCAGCTCTCACAAAACGTTCAGCGCATGTTCACCTCAAAGTTTCTTTTACAAAAATTTTGGAACTTCATCTCAATCTCAGAATTTCAGCGTCAGTCATTTCGTTCATAATGTTGCCATAGTCTTTCAGCGCATTCCTTTGAGAATTTCAGCGCATTTCTTCCAACAAAATTCAGCGACTAATAAACGCAGATCGTTCAGCTCCTTCTGAAAACTTCAGAACATTTGAAGTCAGCTCATTTTGAGCCCATTTTTAACGAATAGTTCTTCTTTTTTTGCTTATACTCGTTTCGTTGAGATTCTAAGAAATGCGCTTGAATTTCGAAGAAATGCGCTGAAATTCTAAGATGAAAAGTCAACTGCAGAGTATTAGGGAGCTGTTTGTAAATTGAAGAGTGAAATTCTGTTTGCTTTTAGACAAACATCTCAATTTAAGTTTTCAAATGATTTTTAGTAACCCGTAACGTCATACGCTCTTCCATAGTTTTTGTTTTTTTCTTGATTTTAATATTCTGCATTATTGTTTCGACCCCTCTTGAGGGGGGAGGAACTATATACTCAAATGGGTTTTTTTTGTTCAGTCAATTTTGGCCGATCGATATATTCATCGTAGAGAGTTGCGACTGGTATCATTAGAAAGCTTGTCCAGCGTAGAATATGGAATTAAAAAGATGTTTTTTGATTTTCGTTTTTGACAGGGAGATATCGAGGTTTAAAGTTTCGAGAAAATAGATTGAATTCCGTTGATTTCATTCACCTTTTTTCGGAATTTTTGACTAAAATTTCGCCAATTTTGATAAAATTTAATAACATTTTTCTAGAAAAAGTTGTTGATTTTACGTTTAAAGACAAAATAAATTGTCGGCTATTTGCATTGAATTTTTTTGGTCACAAATTCCGGCTAAATATTTCACAAAATTCAGACTTTTTCATCAAAAACAGCTCGAAATAAGTTTCTTTAGTCCACTCTGATTAAATTTGCAGGAAGTGCACACCCAAACACCACTAACATAATCTTTGTAGGCTGATGAAAAGGGGGCTAATTCCACTTCAACTTCCGTTGAGAGTGCTCTGTAAATAAAACTTTGCCGTTTTTGCTAACTTTATTCGTTGATTATCAAAAACGCAGCATTTATTTTTGTTTTTTTAACTAACAAAATATCTATATCAAAGACATTCCAAAAATTAAATATTCCTAATGAACAATCAACATTAGCAGGACTAGTTCTGTACCAATCTTGGACCGTTACAATCCACAAATAATTCGAATTATCGTCAGTCGGTTTTTTATAAAAAAAAGTTCGATCTTTTTTATATTAATTAAATAACAGAACATTTCAAATCAAAGCTCACTAGTGATAGTTCCTATTGGCTTCCTAATTAGCTCGAAACTAATTTATCTAGTTGATTGCTTGAAAACTTGTGGTCATTTTGACTTTTAAAAAACTTGATTTTCAAATAAAAAATGGCTTATTGAATTTTGCCTCCATTTTTTCTCTTCGAAAACAATTGGTTTCCAAAATGAAAAAAAAAAACATTTCAACTTCGCAATTTTGTTCCTTTTGTTGTCTGTTTCTTGCCTGGTCTTGTTAATTAAAGGCTAAAGATGACATTATTATTGTCAATGGAAGGTGTCAAAAGGGATTGGTTTCTCAAAATCTAATGTTTTTAAAGAATTCGTTATGACTTTACTGGCTTCGACACGGGTTTTTCCAAAAAGTCAATTTTTGATTTTTGTCATATTTGACGTTCTTTTTATAGACGTAAGACTTATTCTGGATAATTGCAGGTCTCAAGGGCTTCCACTGGAAGAGAAAACGAACTTATTCAATTTTTCATTTTGTAATTAATGGCTTTCATGTCTTTGGAAATAAATTTTTTTCGATAAAAACAAATATTATATAATCTTGCTTTTTTCTTTTTGGTCTAATTTTGACCTAGTTTCATTAATGGGAGGTCACATAATACATTTCATGCGAAGTCAAAAGGGATCGGTGTCACAAAATCTAGTGTTTTTAAAGAATTCGTTATGACTTTACTGGTACCGACACGGGTTTTCCACAAAAAAAAGTAAAATATTTTTTGAATTTTGTCTTATTTGACGTTCTTTTTGCAGACGTAAGACATGTTCTGGATAATTGCGGTTCTCGAGGGCTTCCTTTGGAAGAATAAACGAATCTTTTTAAATTTTTCAATTTTATTTAATGGCTTTCATGTCTTTGGAAAAAAATTTTTTTTCCATAAAAAACAAGTATTACATAATATAATCTTGCCTTTTTTTAGTCTAATTGTTAACCAGTTTCAATAATGAGAGATCACATAATACATTTCAAGGGAGGTTGTCAAAAGGAATTGGTGTCACAAAATCCAATGTTTTGAAAGAATTCGGATGACGTATGAATTAAATTTTTTTCGAAAAAAACAAGTTTTACATAACTTTGCATTTTTTTCTTTTTGATTGATAGTTACCTAGTTTCATTAATAAGGGGTCACATAATACATTTTCGGTGTTCTACGAATGTGCAATCAAACATATTTTGAGGGCCATAGTATGGCTTTTCGGCTTCGAAATCATTTTCTGTCAGGTTTTAATTGATTTTTTGTTTGTTTTCTATTTGTTGTTCCTTTTGTAACTGCATGAAAAATTGAATACCGACAGTTCTTAAATCCCTTCCATAGAAGCATTGGTAATTGTAAACCTATGGGATTTTTTAGTTGATTCCTAAAGTTTTTCATTACTTTGAAATTAATTGTTTTTCTTAAAAAAAATCCAGCGAATTTTCTAACTTTAAAGTTTCTGTTCTTCTTTGTCTAATGTCTAATTGTTACCCAGCCTTAATATAAACTAATGACTAATCTTTTTTTCTGGTGGTGAAGTACAAGTTATATTGTTTAGTTTCAGTTTTATCTGACGCTATTTTGACTTGGTTATTAAGTTTTGTTTTTTAAAAGGGGCATAAATTTTTTGATGTAATTAATGTTTGTTGTTGTTGTTTGATTTTGCCGTTCGTCTTCGCTCGCTTTCTTAATATAGGCAATTCTCATCAATCTAATTCATCTTTACTCCACTGAGTTATTTACTTTTTACTCCACTGAGTTATTTGCTTTGGAGGCTATCTTTCCGTTCAGACACCAGTTTTATTGAAAAAAAATTGAATTTTTGTGTTTTTCTATCTGTTCTGTCCTTTGGCAGACAATTATGCAAAAATTGTGGATGAGCGGGGTCGGAACCTTATGTGCCATCCCACATTACCGAGCCTCCTTGTTGTCATTTAAGCCCAAAAAAGGGCAATTTGACAATTTTCATGTTTCTGCTAAATTTTTTTTAGATCTTG